>NC_048273.1:20376548-20676548 GCF_009762535.1 Notolabrus celidotus | reverse complement strand
CGGCCTCTGTGCCATTACTGAGCTTTCTTCATTGAATCGACTTCAGAGCTGACTGTTTTCAGATGCCTCTCCAAGTTCTACCACATGCGCTGATTAATTCAGCCGTAATGTATGTTAATGTATGTTAATCTGTGTCACTGATATGCTAATGAATACCTTACTCCCACAATCCAACGTGTCCATGCTGGCAACACACACTCATTGAAGGAATTGCCGTTTCGCAAATCTGGGGATAGATCGTCAGTGCAGATTGTATTTTATTTTATGGGCTGCTGCTGCTTTGGGAGGTATTTTCGGCAAATGTGCTGCTCTTCTGTGATTTAGTTGAATACTTATACAAAAATATAGAATACCAACGCATCAAGCTAATAATAGTACAATTAACTAATTTAATATAAGCTTTTAATGATGCTTTTCTTCCTTTTTCTGTTTTGTAAAAATTTCTACATTTAATCATCTGCTTGTATATATTCCAATTTCTAGAGACATGTATATTCGTTTTGGACATAGCTAAACTTAAAAAAACACAACATTTTTTAATGATTTAGTTAAATACATTAAGGTATATCATTTAGAGGCTGAGGTGCCCAATTCAGAGTTGTTTTCAAGTGCATTACATTCCTCACAATATGATCTCTGTATTAACAGTAGATGGCACCAAGTCATCATGATGTAAAGGCTGAGATTTAGCTCAACTATTATTTTGGATCCACTCTCACTGTGAATAATCAGGTTATTGGAGGAAAAGGAAACACATCTTAGTCCACGGAACAAAGTGGTTTTACAGTATTTTTGTGTATCACATGTCTACATATAGAAATGAAAACATTAAATGCTACTGCAATGTGAATCATTTGAATATAAACAACAACAAAAAAAAACCTGACTGTAATCACATCAGTCTGATTCCGTTTGGGAGCTAACCGCTGATATTATTACAACGCAGGTGATGCTAATGGAAGCTGAAGACTCATTGTGTGTGTTGTTCCTTTTGTTGAGCGTGAGCTGCTCACAAGAACGGCTGCAGAGGTGTTTACAACAACATCAGAATACAATCCCCGTACAACATGTTGCAACACCAACGAGCAGAAATGTCAGGGACAGAGTGGAGGTTTGTGTTTGCTGGAGATAGCTCTCTTTGAACCTTGACCTCCAGTCTTCTTGGCTGCTATTACTTGCTGTACTTTAAGAGGCCTGAATGCCTCGCTGACATCTGGTTGACATTTTTCAGCTGCGTTGCATGTTGTAAGAGGGGAAAAAGGACAGAGGAAAAAAAAAAAATCAACAGCCCTGCCCGGCACCTATTTGTTGTCCTTTTACCTTCAAGTTCACTGTCGTGTTACCACGTCTGAATGTGGATGCGGGCACCCATGTTAAAACGACTTTGGAATGAGTAATTTTCAGGCCAACACTCGAGTGAATATTTCATGATTCTATTCCACTCTGTTTGTCTTGCTTTGTGACAATCAAGCCATCTGAAAACAGTTATCAATTATTCACGTTCGCTCAACAGGCTCATCAAAATTTACCAGAATGGTCAAATGAAGAAACACCTGGTAATACAGGGAAACGGCTGTTGAACATTTTTGTTTTCATAATTAAGTTTTTGAGGACAACGCGAAAACATGGGAATTAATGAGGACAAGATACAAGATGTTTGATGATATTGTTGGATCAGGGGCACAATGAGCGAGGAAGGAAATTACAGGAGAGAGTGTTCAAGGTGAAGATTGCACTCATGTTAACTGTCTAGTATGTCCTGCACAGAACACAGTCATAATTATAATTCTTCTTGTGTTTTTTTTTTACATCTGACAGTCATAACTTTTAAGTAGTGATGGTGCTACATGATAATACTATTCGTTTGTGCCTAAGAATGTTCTTCTTTGACTCGTGTTTGAATGCTTTTCTGTTGATTCAACCGTTGACATGACTGAATAAGGTCAGCAGCATTAAATGTTGACATGGCTCATAGATTTCAGAGCAATTTTTTAATTGTACACATTTCCTAATACCCATGCAATATCCATGTCTTGTTTGCAACATGAAGACCACTGAATCTAAACTCTGTCTCCTGTATCCAGACCTATACGCTTCATTTCGCCTATGCATGTGGTACAGTTTCTCTTTACTCTTCATTCTTCTTCATCAACTTTTTTTAATCCAGCCAACCAATAATGATTAGGAAATCCTACTCATACACACTTTGTCCATTCGTTAAGTCAGTGTTGTGAAAGATAATGACATGTTGGAAATAAATGAGCCCACTCATAATCATGCCTAATCTGCCATTGCAGCCCTTCTCCAGACAGACATTAATCAGGTTTGAATCCAGAGGGATATTTTATTTGCGATGCCTCGGGATACAGTGAGAGCAGACACTTCAGCCAGATTTGAGCTGCTCTGACTTTAATACAATGACCACTAATTGCTAATTATGAGAGTCTCTGATGGGCAGAAGCAGAGTGTGTTCAACCTATTATTGTTTATTCCTCATTATGTTGAGCTCTGTGCTAATGACTCCGTTTTATTCACAGTACATACGCCGAACGGTTTACCTACTGTCGCGGGCAACACATGCACTGTGCCGGATATAGTGACTGCACATGGGTCAAGACTGCATAAAAACAAAGCTTTAAAATCTGTGCCGTTCCACAGTCTTAATTGAATTTAAACGATTGTTTGCTTAGAGGGCCATAAAGTCCCTCAACCAAATGTCTCCAGAATGGAGCCATAACATCCAGCGAAGTCTTTAAAACAGTCAAGGAGACATAACAACAAATCTCTGAACAGCTCAACTGTAAAAACTAATTGTTATTGTTTGTGGAAAACTCCTCCGCAAAGCCATTCAGCGTTGAATCAAGACACGATCTAAGCAAATATACGTAATGTGGTTTTATAGCTAAGTTGTGTTCCTGCAATTCCCAAATGGTCACCCTCAGGATAGAGACTAAAGATTGCACCGCAGCAGGGCCACTAATGACTCTAATAGTTTCTGGCGTGGTGAAAATACTGCTCAGCAACCAGCACTGATCATATGATCTGAGCTTGAGAACATGCAGCGCAAACAATCGCTGCATATTGAGGCCTTAATACACAGAGTTTCACTGGAGTTCACTGCCACATGGTTCTAGGAAGCTCCGAGGAAGAAAATGCGTCAAATAACCCTCACAGGACCGCTTTTTAACACAGTATCTATTCTAATGACTCCTTAACCTGTCATCGATTCCCATCAGAGTGTCTGCAAGCTGCCCTTTACTTTTACAGGCTCATGAGAAGGACATTTATTCTATTTAGATCTACAGGAGCATGAGTCAATAATATGGAGAAATGTTTCTTTTTGATGAAGCCTCCTTCATTTCATCTTTGATTGCTCTGATCTTTTTTCTTTTACTTTATCAAATGGATTTTTATTTGTTAAGGAAATTATATAACACTCCTGCAGTCAACCCTTTGGAACCTTGGACTAAGCATAAAGTAATAAAACTATTCTTCATAAAAGTAATAATCCTGCCACCTTGAACCCTGCTTATGTGCCTCTGATTTCCTTTTGTCACAACATGGTGCAGTTACATAAGAACATTTGCAGTTCTGACGCTCAGAGCGAGTGATTTCTTTGCAGGCATATGAGCTCCAGCTCATTTATTAAAGTAGGACACCCCTGCGCAGCCTGCCGATCAGCTCTGCAGTGTTATTGTACAGTACAGGAAGCGTGACGTGACAGGAATAGCAATTTGTTTCGAGGAGGCATTTTGCCCCTCCTGTGATTGACAGTAACTTCTGATTGGGTGTATCGCTTCATGCTTCTGTACACTGTTTGTACTGTGGGGTGTATGCTGTGTTTTAAAAGGAGACTCCTTTAGGTCATTACTGTCGTGTTAATACAAGAAGCACTCACTAATAGGAGATTAGGCAAGGCGAAGAACAACTACTCAACATCTGCTGTACAGGATAAAGTGTGTATAATATGAAGCATCCTCCATACCAGACAAAGATGTATGCGTTTAATCATATGCAAAAAGAAAATGTTTAGAATTACAGCTTCTCTGTTTCTTAAAGACACTGTGCCTGGTGTTTCATCAGATTTGATTGACAGGGGGCAGGGAATTTAAGGAAACAACCCAACAACTGACATCAGCCTCCGCTTCATATTTAGCTTAATCCTGATTGGTGCACTGAATATGTGACACCACTTCTGTAAAACTAGCTCCACCCACTCCAGAGAGGGGAGAAAAAAAGGTTATATAGTGGAATCTCATAAATGAAGGAACCAAAACTGTCTTTTCACATAATATTGTGTTTTATTTAAAATTCTGTTTCTTCTCGTAAAGAGCAGATTGAAAAAAAAAACAGGTTGTGAAGCTTTGTAAAGGTTGTACTACGCAGGCAGAGAAGCGAAGGTGCTTGTTTGCACATGAAACTCTCCACTCATTCATTTCAGTCCCGTAGCTTTACCACCTCTGCACTGCTCTGAGTCCGCTCAAAGCCGGATCAAATGATAAGGTTAGCTTTGGATTTGGATTAAACCGGGGCTGAATTCAATAAAAAGGTGAATTTCTTCAGAGCTTCTTTGTGGATGACCACTTAAACTGGCTAGAGAGTGAAACTCATCTAAATACTGAGAGTTGTTTCACCCTTGGCTGTTGAGTGCGCTCTAAATAAAACATCCTCAGCTGCTGTTGCTCTTTGTTGTCAAGGTAATATCACCTCCGTCAGTGGTCATGGAGGGTCAGAAGACTCCTGCTGCTGCATCTACACTGCAGTCTATACATATTAATATTTTTCCAAAACATGTTCTCAGTTTTCATTCCTCATTTTTGTGCAAACTAATATTTTTTCTGCAAAATTATTTGACATATCAGATTTCAAAGTAATGTTCCTGTTTTCAGCTACAAAAAGGATGATTTTAGATCTTAATTCTGTGTTTTAATAGTTGGAAGAAATGATCTTACTGCTTTAGTGTTCTTTCATTACTTTTTCATAGAGTAAAATAATCAATTCAAGTTTCTTAATTTGTCAGAAACCTGACTGAAAGTTGCTCACATTTATTTCATATGGCATTTACAACACAGTGAGATACAGTGTCTCATATCACCCATCCATCCATCATCCATTTTTTATGTGGTTGCTTCAGGGCAAGGAATAAAAAAAGTATAGAACTCAATGGCACTTTGGCTTTCTTCATTTTGTGTCATCAAAAGGAGTCATTTTTGTATAAAGTTTGCAGCGGCTATAATTTGATTGAATCGCCGCCACCAGCTCAACCATTACGCTCCAAAAACACCTCTGTTCTCCTGTACTCTTTCATTTCTGACATTCCAATTATCTTTGCATCAATCATTAAAACCTATTAACATTTCATGTGTTTTTTATGGATTATCTTATATTGCACTTCTAGTCTTAATGCTAAAGATTTTTTTTCGAGGTGAATGAAAATTTAACTGCTCATTATATTTGACTCTGCACGTCACTTCATCATGCAACATCAGAATGGACTCCTATACTATCCCTCTCGGTGGAGATTAAACCAGTGTTTAGTGTTTTATGATATGCAGGTTTAATGGTACCATATGCTTTTTATCGAACGTAAAGGACCAAAAGTTACTTTAAAAGTTGCAATTAATGAGTGGTAGGCCTACTGTTAATTATGGGGTCACCAATAGTAGCTTTTATGGTTGGATTTCGATCAAGCGGCAACCTCCGGTCTAAAAATATGAGTCCAATGCGGAAGTGCTAAAAGCTGCAGTTCATCAAGGATCCGCTTGAGGCTGGCTCCGGGAAGTACTGGAAACCACATACACACCAATTCATAAAAGCCGATCTCTAAAGCAGAAATAAACATGTTTACAGCCTGGTACAAAAGATGAGTTTAGTCTGGATAGCTCATTTCTCGATCGGCACACACTGTAAGGGGGGGGGGGAAGTTTTTCTAATGCAGCAATTTTGAAGATATTGAGATTACGGGTCTTCCAATGAGAGGCACAGCTGACTTGATTGACAGGCAAGATCACTGTAGCTGTTGGCTAGGAGGCTCAAAGCACGCCTCTTTATGTCACAAATCGCTCGAAAGCAGAAATTTGGCTCCCACCGATGACTGGCCTCTAAACAGCGCTTCAGAAACAGATGGGTGACGTCACAGATACTACGTCCATTTATTATACAGTTAATGATTTTGATGCATACAGAATTGAATGCAAAGACATGGGCAAAAAGTTTCAATGTGATACACTGTGTCCCACAATGTTTGGATGACACCACATAAGTGTCTGAATCGTCACTTTTTCAAAGTAAATAGTACCAAAAAATTAATAAATTAGAAAATAAAGACAAAAATCTCAACAGGTACAAACTTTTTGGGATTAAGGTTGCAAAATAAAATAAAAGATTTTCAAGTACTCTTGTTGCCAGGTCTATAAAATGTCAGAAACTTGTAAAAAGGTCTGGAAATTTTCAAATGTCAGAAATTAAAAAATGTAAGGCATTTTTTCACAGATAAAAACACAGAAAAAAAAACTGAGATTTTGGTTATTTTGCCAATATTGATTAATCAACTAAATTCTTCAGCCCCAGAGTAAACATCATAACCCTGTGTACAGTCAAATGCAATTATTAAAATCTCCATTTGCAAAAAAAAACCATTCACCATTCCACCTTGTAATGCTTGCAGATTGACTGGTTCCATTTCAACTACATACACCCCAGGGTTCATTAGACACATTTCTAGTCCTCAATCCCTCTAAAGCTGTCACTCTTTGAGTGACTTTGGAGAGAAACCCCACAGTAAGATTAATTACAGTCAGGAAGGGGATCAGTGCTGACTAACTAGCTCACAGTGGCTTTTAAAGGCCTCAGACCTCCGCAACAACAGGAACCTGTAACTCTACACCCAATCCATTAAGTGCAGAACTTAGGATGGACAACACCTTCACAACCTCCACTGGATGAACTTGATAGGGTTATATTTGTCAGCAGAGGATGTCAGAAACAGACATTAGTCTAATTTCTAATATTGTGAAGGTTTTGGAGTTTAAAATCAAATTAGGAAAAGTCACAGATTGGAGATTAATTGATTAACTGTTAAGATTTTGGGGCTTAAAGAGAGGTTACCGTCAGAGATGAAGGACATTAATCATGTACACCTAAACTGGAAAATGCTGAAATTAAGTAAGGAATTTTGCAAGTTCAGTGAAGTGTAGTGGTAGCTAACCTGCTCCATCTACTGGGATGTTATGAAGTACCTTTATTCAAATACCATAATGATATTAAAGAAACAGCTCAGAGAAGCCAAAATAGTATACTATCTAATATTAGTACTTTGGGAAAAGATCTTCCTGCTTTATTTTAACAATCAATCAATCAATACGATGAATCTTTTCCCTGGGAAATGAAAGTGAAAGCACTACCAGTTTGCATGCTTTAAATTGCTTCAGCTGACATCAACCTGGTTGCAGTGGTAACGGGCATTAAATGTAACTGCATCTCAATAAATTAAATTATTGTGAAAAGTTCTATTCTATGATGTATTCTAGACTCATTACTTGTCAACTAACATTTTTACAGCATTTTCTCTATCTGAATTCTGATTATTATGTATCTCAGTATGTATCTATTCAAACAGACTAAATATCATAGTTCTCTTTGTCTAATTCAGAACATGCATACACAATTATGAGGAAGACTTTTGACATGGCAGTCGTCTAGAAGGCGATCATAAACACCTTCCACAAGGAGGATAAGCCATAGAGGGTAACTGCAGATAAGGACAGATGTTTGCACAGTGCTGTATTGAAGCAGTGTACTGGGTAGCACAAATAGGTTCACAAGCAACAGGGATGACTGTAACCTTGGGAAAATTGTTAAGAAAATTCCATTCAACTTAGGGGAGGTTAACAACGAATAAACTGAGACTAGAGTCAGTGCATCAGGAGTCACCCCAGGCTACAAGGGGCTACAACTGCTGTAGTCCTACTATCAAGCCATTTCTGAACCAGAGATAACATCAGAAGCGTCTGGGATGAGAAGGAAAATAACTGGATGTTTGCTCAGTGCTCCAAATTCCTCTTTTTGGATGAAAGTAAATTTTGCATTTAATTTGTAAATCAAGATCACACAGTCTGGAGGACGAGTGGAGAGGCACAGAATCAAAGGTGTTTGAAGTCCAGTGTGATGTTTCTGCAGTCAGTGACGATTTGGGGTGCCGTGTCATATGCTGGTGTTGGCCCACTGTGCATTATCAAGTCAGAAGTCAACACAGTCGTCTACCAGGAGATTCTAGAACACTTCATGCTTCCAAGTGCTGACAAGCTTAATACCGATTTCCTTTATCTACAGTCTTACACACCTGCCCACAGTGCCAAAACTACTACCAAATGGTTTGTTGACCATGAGATTGCTGTGCTTAGCCAACTTGCCTGACCTGAAACCTGTGGAGAACCTGTGAGGTACTGTTGAGAAGAAGATGAGAAACAGCCAACCAAAAATACATGTGAGCTAGGCTTCAGTAACACCTCAGCAGTGCCACAAGCTGATTGCCTCCATGCCACACCATATTGGTGCAGTATCTGGTGGTAAAGGGGTCTCAACCCAAGTGCTTAGTGTATAGTTGGACATACTTTTCAGAAGATCTACGTTACTGTATTTTAAATCACTTTTAAAAAATTGACCTTAGTAAATATTCCAATAATTTGAAATGCAATATTCCTGCTTTTTATTGGCTAGAAGCAGGAATTATCAACATAAAAAATACTTTACATAATACAAATCTAAAATTAATGAATGTTGACCTTTTTGCACCTGTGCAAAGAAAAAAATCCCTCTCCTCTCTGATTATTAGGTTAACTTTTGTATGTCATAATATAGAGCCATCACTTTCACTGTCAGTCTGTTTTATAACCTAAAACCTGCAGGTGCTTGTATCATAATACTTCTGCCAACACTGCAAGCTATAAAAGCAGAGGTAGAATTGGAAAAATAGTCCCTTCTCTAGATGACACATCCATATGCTTTAATATATAGTAGGCTGACAGGATTTCTTACGTTTGTACAGTGCTTGCAGGTTTAAGTGAGCACATTTCTTCTTCTCTTGCTCACTCATGATATGAGTCTTTCTTTAGATCACTTGCAATCTTAATTTTCACCCTTACATATTTTCTTTTCCCACACATACCTACACTCTTCCTCTCTGGCTTCTGCTGCCAACAAACTGTATCAAAGAGAGGCCACAGAGGCTTGAAAAAAAGTAGATCACAAACTGTTGCTTTTCACACATTAAGATACTTTCCAAACATTCTAGAGTTAAATAAGAAAAGCAAGTAAAAAATGAATGAGAGTGAAATGAGGTCCTTGGGAAAATAATACAGTGTTTTTATAGTTGTGTAATGAAAAGAAAAAAAGCAGCCTAGTGCCAGTCAAAGAGATTGATTTCCATGTTCACAGGGGGGTCAGCTTTCATATCAAAGACGCTGTGATGTGATTTTGATTATGACTACTTCACTGCCACCCTACTGTGATGATATTTTTGGTTGCTGTCTCAGACATTTGAAATTGCTTAAGCAACAAAATGAGCTGACAAACAGACAGATATTTGAAGTAGTGGATAAAGGAGTTAAAGCAGTGTCATATTGATTTACCTGTCAGTTGTGACTCCAGTTAGTAAGTGATTGTGTGGCATCCAGATTTAACAAAAGTTCTTATGTAATCACAGAGCAATGGTAGTGTTTATTAGATTAATGAAAGGGCAGGGGTGCTCTTAGTTTCCTCTATTGCATTGTAACCAGAGACCTCTCTCAATGCTACTGTGAAGACATCCAATTAAAATCAGAAAATATGGCCTTTGAGCTGGAGGTTACTGCTCCCATGGGAGTTCAGCAAACAGATTTTTACGAACAAATGTCCACGGATGAAGAAATCGACTTTACAGTGTTAGGTAGGGATGGAAATCAAGAACCGGTTCCAGATGAGAACTGGTTCCAACTAGTTCAAGCCATTAAGATAATTTGTGGTTATGCTGAACGGTTCCCTTATCAATGACTTCCACTTAGTTTTGCATGCCTTTCAAAACAATGGTGTTGCGCATCATGAGAGGCAGTCAGCGCGAACAGAAGGAAGGAAGCAGACGGAAGCAGACCAAAGTGTGGCTTGATTTTACATTTAATGGCTGCAACAGTGCAAGTGCAATGTGTTTGGCTGTGTGATTTCTAGCAAGGGTGGAAACACCAGCAACATGCTGAAACATTTGTTGATGCAGCATGGCATCAGGAATGCTATGTGTTTGACACTCAACGTAGCTGTAGTGTCAGTTTTAGCTGTTGGTTCAAACACGAAAAGGGTCCTTCCTTTTTTAATATAATGACAATATAAAGCCACCTATTAAAATAATGGCCTACGTCATTTTTTTTTTAGTTTTTGGGAAAACAAAAAACCTCACCAAATGCAGAGCATATGATATTTATTAATCATTTCAATCAAAAAGGTCAACAGTGACTTAGGCCAATTTTCGATCATTCAAGTCAACTTTAAACCTGGCTTAAACTGCCTTTCCATTCCATAGTGCAAACTCAAAACTGAAATTACCTTGAGTCAAATTAAACAAATGTCAAGGTAAATCAAATTGGTAAGGAGGCAGTCCCTTTCCTCACTTCTCCATATCTTCTTTGCTGGGTTTTTATGAAACTAAACCCATTTCCAACATCCAGTTTTGACAGCTTTTCGAAACCTGACTATCAACTTTAATTCTGTAAAGCAAACTCAAAACGTAAATAACTCTAACATGAATTGAACAAATGTCAGGTCAATCAAACACTGAGGAGGCATGTCCCTCTCCTCACTTGTCTGGCTCTTCTTTGCTGGGTTTTTGTACCTATCCCAGTACTATTCAGTTTATCCCCTGAATCTTCATTCTCGGTTATCTTGTTTTGCCTAACTATGTGGCAAATTGTCAAAGAAATGATGACACTCGAAGGGCATCACATGTTGCATGGACTGAAGGTCCTGGAACTTTCTCTCTTCTTCGATTGGCAGAGCAAGAATCATGTTGAGAGCTTCTTCTGCACTATAGATTCTGTTCTTCTTGAAGCAGCTGTCATCACGAAAGCTTGTTAAATTTCCCAAGTCAGACATTTTATCCTAAAGAATCAAAAATTTTGACCTAGGACAATAATAAAATGGCCTAAGTCACCCTCTTGACATAGGCCATTGTCCTATAGGGCATAAAGAGCATAATCCTTTCAACTAAGGATTAAGGCGGTTTTACCAGAGGTGGCCAGAATCATCAAGAGATGATTAAGGCCAAAAACTCATTTTCGTCAAAAAATGACTTAGGCCATTATTTTTACAGGGTGACGATATGCAAAATACCTCTTTGATGAAAGTGAAATCTGTCTGTCTGTCTCTTTGTCTGCCCATCTGTCTGTGTCCTTGTCTTTCTGTCTTTCTATCTCTCTATCTGTATCCTTCTCTTCCTGTTTTCAGTTAGTCTGTCTGTCTGTGTCCTTTTTTGGTCTTTTTATTGATATGTCTGTGACCTTGTTTGCCTGTCTGTCTGTCTGTAGGTCTGTTACTCTTTCTATATGTACATGACATCTGTCTCTTAATCTCTCTTCATATATACATTTGTGTTTGTCTTTATCCCTCTCCCCTTTTCCAACTCCCTCTTGGTGGAGGTAGATGGCTGCCAGCAATGAATCTGGTTCTGTTCAAGGTGTCTGCACATTAAAAGGAAGTTTTTCTCGCCACTGTCGCTCAGTGTCTGGTCATTGGAAGTTCACTGTTTGGTTCCTCTAAAAAGTATAACAAGAAGTTCAGTCTAGACCTGCTTTATATTTTAAGTGTCATGGGGTAGCTATATTGTTGTGACTTGTAGTTAATACAAAAAGTTGATGGCTTGATTGAAGAATAATGATAAGTTAATACAGCTTCTTATTCTGTAGAATTTTGAAGGTATCGTATGTCAGGCATCCAATGAATAAAAAAGAAAAATCCACAGCTGGATGAGTGTATTCCAGCGCAGTCTATGATTAACTTACTTCCAATGATTCATGGTGTTAGATGCAAGCATGTGTGTATAATTTATCACATCAAATTAAGTTCAAGTCATTATTGAGATTGATCATTTGGAAAAGGGGGGTCACTGTGGTCACTGTAAATCTGTGCAGCTGTCTCAAACATCTCAGTCATAATGGTTATAGTTAAATACTCTGTGTGTTTCAACATTAAACTGACCGACATTTGGTCTGCCAGTGCTTTACACCTTGTCTAAATTAGTTCAGCTTTGCCTCCATGCCTGTAATTACTGCCCCCATCTGAATGGGCTTAGCGGGCTGGTGTGAAGGAGTCCCAGTGGGGCCCAGCGTGGGCCCTTTCAGCCTTGTATATTCCAGCCGTGCCATTTCAAAAAAAATGTATTACCGCCTTGCAGCTCTGGTAAATGTCATGCCATTCTCTCCTGTGTGGGAGGAATTGCAGCCTCTGCGGTGGTCATAGAACCCCGGCCTACAAACCTACAGGAGGCCAGGCATTTTGAGGAATGGGTATAGATGAGCAAACAATACGTCTTGCTCTACTTTTTTGGGGGGAGGGGGGGGGACTGAAGTGAGGGAGAGTGAGTGAGAGAGAGAGAGAGAGAGAGAGAGACTGCTAGAAAATGGAAAAGATGAAACAGAATTTCCTCAATTTGTTCACAGAGGAGAGGCGGTGATAAAATAAATGTTGTACTTTAGAGAATACCAAATTTACATGTGGTCCTTTTTAATTAAGTGTCAACTGTGTGACGCCTTTTTTTAAGTGCTGTGCACCGACTCTGTTTCTTAGAGTTTATATTTATATACTGCTTATTTTTTTCACCAAACACATTTTGGACATAGCTGAAAATCTGTCTAAAATTATTGGTCATGCAAACTGGCAACATATTAGCATGTTTACTTGATTAAGCTGTATGGAGCATGTTGGGGGAGGGGGTTGTTCTTGAGTCTTGCATGCAGCTAACTTCATATTGGTTGAACGCCTTGGCTCAGGTAAGAAATGTATTGCAGTGTTGTTTAAACATTTGTTCTAAGTAATGCTCCATATAGGCGTTTTAAATCACAGTTTTAGACCACGTTCTTGACTTTGAGCATGAAGCATAAAAAGTACAAGCTGCTCCAAAGAATAGCTCTAAGATACCAAAGAGAGGACAAATGAAAGTTTGTCACTTAAACTTTACACATATTTTTAACAACATTTTTGGACATCTTTCAATTTTGCAACATCTGCCAGTGGTGCAGATTGAAATGTAATTGGGTTGGCATTACTTCTCTCCACAAACAGCCTGTATTGGCCCAAAATATGGGACAATCTTGATTATGTGATGACGCCACTTTTCAAACGCTTGTCCTTGGAAACAGTCTTTTTGAAGCTACAAAACACTTTCAGAGGAGTTTTGTTGGAAAAGATTCCCTGAGATACTATTACTTCAAAGAGGAGATAATCCTCATCAACACCCCCGCAGCTTTTTGTCTCCTAAAAGTGAAACATGAAATGCTTGAGCAGAACATAAACGGCCCTCTGTTTGTGGCGCTTATCCATCAGTCACATGCTCGCACACTCCTGTCGGACTTTTGAAGGTGGTCAGAATAATTATATCTGTCAGTCAGCACTTTTTCAAACATTTGCAGGTCTTTGTTACTTTTGGAGCTCCTCATAGTTTGTGACACCTGCAGTTTGTAGCGGTTTAATGGGGGATTTGTTTCTTGTTCTGTACCTGCTGAAAATATGTTCTATGTGGGTAACACCTTTATGGCAGACTTACTCTCTTTAATCAGAAACACAGACTTTAAAATATTTGCTAGTCTCCCAATAATCCGACAACCCATAATCCAACACTCTCTGTCACTTCAGTAATCCCTCCATTGGTGAGAATACTTATGTTGTGAATTGTAAAGTGTATTGTTCTTGATGATAATACAACCCTTGCTTCTTTAAATGTAACTTCCACAGGAAAAGTTGCCCTATATTCAAGTAGTTATGGTATTTTCTGTTGCAGTACATAAACATATTTAAAGGAGAAACAGTTTGCTCATTAAAACAGTCAGTTATTCATTTATTATCCTTCCACATCCCTGTGCCTTGCTGCGCACTAAAAGATAGTTGATGAGTTGTATGTTTGCATTCACAGATGATCTCTCTATTTCATGTCATTTCACTGTCACTTGAGTTTTCCTCATTTTCAAAGGTGCCCCACCAAAGAGGTATTTAGAGTGCCTTAGCTCTGTGGATGATGTATGTGTTTATACCATGCCACACTGAGCCTGAGGAATGATTTGGAACCAGAATGAGTGAGCCACTGGTTTATATCAAGAAAAAAAAAAATCTAGATTGCCGGAGGTAATTGCACTTTTTTTGACTGCTTCATAATCTCATAGCAAATAAGTTGACATGTTGCAAAATGTAAATGTCATAAAGCAACACACAAACCAGGTCTTTCCCTCATCAGTGTAAGCTATCAGTATTGGTCAAACATCATTAAAAATAAAGTCCAAAGTTTATTTAAAATGTGTAGATGTAGATGTGTTCCAGTTAGAGAAATAAATCAGAGAGATCAAATGAATAATCTTCATATGCTGAGGCAATTAGCTGAGCAAGGAAGGTCTCCTGTGTGCCAGAGGACTCAGAGTGTGTATTTTTACTCAAAAGTGAACATTCATCATATCGCAGCTTGGTTTCCCGATCAGCTTAAAGTGTCCCAGAGGTGATTCTTCTTTTAAGACATTAATCATGAATGCTTATTACATGTGACCTGCTGATTCCAGGTTTCTTCATTTATTACTCCCCTCGTGCACGGTCAAATACTATCACCTGATCCCTGTGAACCCCAGAAACACCTCCCATCCTGCTCCTCGACCCACTCCTCAGCCCCCGTATGAGGAGAGAAAACCGTGTGATGTATTGTAGTGCTGGGGAAAAATACTGCTCAATGCTTTATTTTGTGTAGCAAGGAACAGGAAACCTTATTTGGAGATGTTAATAAAACGGCAGGAAAAAGAAAAAAAGAAACTCACTGTGCTCCCGTGAAGGGTTGAGCATCCATTCAGAGCTATAACAGCAATATATATGAACAATATACAAATATTCAATGTTTATTGTTATTACCATGTCATAGAGGAGAAACAGTTTCCTGTTATCCAACATTTCACATGCTACCACTGCACAATAAGTGATAATTGTCTTCTCATTGTAATTACACATGATCACAGGAGGCCACGTTGAAGGCGAGTCAACTGCACCAACATTTATACAACTTCTCTATTACCCGCCTCTTTGTATTGCCAGTAAATTGTTTTTGGCACAGCCTAAAATGACAACAACAAACATTTTCGCACTGATTTCTCCCTGGAAAATATCAACACCTGTGTGTGCACAACAGTAAATACTTCATTTGTATCAAGATAAAGTTGTAATGCAGATCACTTATAGAAAACATACAGGAGAAGTTCAGCTTGCTGTAGTAGTTTTGTTTATAGATGACAGAAAACTATCTGAATGCAATTTTGTCTCAATAGGAGCAATTTTCTGCTCCTCTTCATTGTAACAAAAACACATCATCTTACAAGCAAGAGGGGTTCATTGAGATGAAGTTTGCAGATGTAAGGCTTGCTTTCAAATTCAAACATTGTTTGTAATTAAATGAATAGTCCATTATTTTAAGTTTGTATTAGCAGACAGAATAACCTTGGAGCAGCAATTAAACATAGACACGATCAAGAAAAATAAATAAAAAGTAGAAAATACCCTGTTTGGGTTTTTGATATTTCTTCTTTGACAGAGAGTTGTAAGAGATGTTTTCTAAACTTTGAACCAACCAAAAGTGGATGGAATGACAGAAAACCTTGTGTATTTGTTCAGTATGTATGAAGAACTGCTTTAGAGTAAAATCAATGGCTTTCCACATAACACACTATATTTTCCTTACTGCAGGGCAATCATAATTGAGTACATTATTTCAACACATACTTCTTTTCCTCACCTCTGTGGTTCAAATATCTTACATGATGAATGAGATTAACAGTTATTTCCTGTGGCCTTTAAATAACCTCTCTCTAAAATAAACACTTAACTAAATCCTCAGTCACTTTTGTAGCCTGCTAGCTTGAATCTTTTGCAGCTCCAAGCAGTAGGACATGGAGCCACTAGGCAGGTTTCAGAGGCTTGTACACAGGGAGGGTGAAACAAAGGTTATAGAGGCTCTTCAATATTTTACAGGGGAACCCCTCCCTTGACATAATTAGGCAGATTACACGTTAGCCATGCTCCCGTGTGCAAAAATGTTTTTAAACTGCTCTATCCTCCAGGCAAATGGAACGACAAGTCAAAAAGAATTTCACGCTGTCCAGGCAGCCGCGGATGTGCTATTAATGGCCACAGCCACAGCCCCAAAAAGAAAAAAAAAAGAAAGACTTTCTCATGTCAAGTAGGTATGAATTTTTTACAGGTTTGGAGTACAAAAGGTTTGGTTAAAAATTTAAAGGCCTTGTGGCTGACAGTGGCAGTCAGATGTCGAGACAGTTCAATCACTCCTGCGTGGCCTGTTTCGGTTTCTGTAGCTCCACACGGCTTCTCAAATACTGTTTATCATTTACATCTACAGCTCTGTATTATACAATGTAGAACAAATGCTATTGTGACAGAGAGAAAAAATGTTTGTGTGTAAAGTTACAGCATAGTGTCAGATGTGGACTTTGCTGTCACAACCAAAACATGGGCTACCAAAACAATAACCAGGTCACTTCAGTCTGACTGTAAATAACACACTACTTTAAACAGGTTAAGATTTTATCAAATGTCCTCCACTCCACTTCTTTGCCTCATGTTGGGTCGACCGAAATTTAGGTTGAGTCAGCATTTCCAGTATGGTGACCGCCATCAGAAGGCATCAAAACTTCAAAAACCAATGGGTGACATTACTGAGACTCGCCTCATCTCCTGAAGCTCATAGAGACCAATGTTATTTCTCCAATGCTAGAGATGGCCCATGTTGATGAAAGAGGTATATTTTGTGTTCTTACCACCTTTCGTTAGCAAGTTATTGATCCGGGTAGGTCCAACCTGTGAATATCATTCTAACTTTACCCAACTTCACCTTGTAATCATTCAGATGTCCCCGCATTTTTGCTTTTTGGATTAACATAGATTGGATTCTTCGCGTTTATCAGGGAATATAAAAATCCATAATAGGAAAACAACACAAAATCCAATTTTATTGCTATATTTTAATGGAAAACGGCTTTTGTTTTTTTGTTTTAAAATCTGCTACATAAAAAGAAAATGTCGAGAAAAAAAAGAAAAACGCCTGTTCTTTTGTTTTCCGATTTGTGTTTCAGAATTGGACATAGAATGAACGGAAGGTACACGGACCGCCATCAGTGTTATACAGTCTATTGTTGTCGTACAAGTTTTGTCTTTTTCCTCCGAAGTTTTTGGACTTGAACTCTGTCAACCCTCTCTTTTCTTTGGATCACTCAGTGAGTTTCGTGGCATCAGGAAAAAACTAGCGTAATTCAAGGTCTCCTGATTGTCTACTCCCAGAATTCAGATCATCATTTTTTATTATCACCCAGTTTTCAAAAGTCATGAAGTCGACCCCACCAATGATGATGTGCGCCAAAAGTAACTCGCTGTTGCCCAATAAGACTTTAATAAAAGACAAGAAAGAGGCAGAAAAGAAAAAGGTGAATCCATCTGGGGCAGTGCAGGCAAGGCATCCAAGCCACTGTGGCTGCAGGGCAGATCATTTTTTGAAGGGCGTGGGGCCAACTGGATTGGGTATGGCTGCAATGGCCTCTTTGCCCCCACATTTTTCCTGTCTTCTTGTTTCAGTACAGATGAACAGCATGCATATTTATTTCTACATTTGTCTTAATTATTGTATCCGCTTGTGGTACAAAACAGTGTTAATGATTTCATTGCACTTCATGACCCTGCTTGTTTCTCTAGTTCCAGTTCATGCACAGATTTCAACATACTCGTCAACCTTAATAAATAGATTTGGATGGTAAGCAATGGTCACATTTTTTCTTTATCAACCCAAACCACACTTTAACAATGTACCAAATCATCTGTAGCAGCATTGTACATTCAATTTTAAGTTTGTGCAAACACCTTGAATGTTTCTGCTTCACGCACCAATACAATATCTTCCTCTTCAAGGCCAATCAATCCCCTCTGACTCTCTCCAACATAAACTGATGGTTTTTAATGCTCTTTGTGTATATTCCAGTATGAAGGGTGTCCTTAACCTTGTCATTGTCATATTTTGCATTAATTTAAATTGCATCTGTATTTTGTTGAGTTTTTACAGTACATATTTTGAATTTTGTGACCAGTATAAAACTTATTTTCGACCCACAAGCTTTAGTTTGTCTTAAAGTGGACCAGTTTATTTTAACTAAACTGCTGATTTCAGTTCTGTCTAATTTATTATTAATATTTTTTTTTCAAAGTTGGGAATGGACTCATTATGAGATTCACCTTTCTTTAAAAGTCCCATAAAAGGCATTAAATGTGCTGCACTGTATGAAGTGGAATGTGCTTCCTTCATACAGAAGTGTAGTAATTAATCGCTTCCTTCTTTTCCGATATAATTACTTATGCTATATTTAAACCTCCTACAATCTGTATGATGTTTCCCCAGTGGACAGCAGGACCATCTGTGTTGTCATTTTTTTTCACTAATGACATAAGTGCTTCAGTTGCATTTTTTTTTTCCTTCTAAACTTGGCCCAGGTTGGATGCAATTTTCCTGCCGTGTCTGTAGTCAGTTTTCTCTTCACAGGAGCTTCTCATTAGGTCATTAGCTCATTAGGCTCTTTAGGTCGCATGATTTCCTGTCTGTTTTCCAGATTGTTAGGCCCAGTAGTCACAGGAGTATTTGTCCATCTCGTTTTGTTTGGCAATGTGAGTCACTGTGTGTAAGTGGCATGGTGATGGCTGTATTATGCTGTGGTGAATGCTGTTGCCTTTGCAGGAGGGGTCATGTAGGTGAAGGGTAACAGGTGAAACAAAAAACCAGGAAGTGGCTGCAAGACAAGTGCAAATTTGGGGACAATTATTAACGTGACGTGTTTTCACACACTCTCGCCTGTGTTCCCTGCCAAAGGTGCATTGACTAAATATTGACTTGGAAATAGCAAGTGCTTGCTGTATTGGGGCAAACACTTGTAAAGGAAAATTGTATGTGTTCATCTGTGAATACTGTATAAAAACACAAGTTTTAATCCATTATAATGCTGGCTTGCCCCATTCAGTGCAAATTAACCCTTGCCAATTAGACTTAGCTCAGATAGAGCCAGGATATATTCATCACCAAGCAGTGATTCCTGTCATCTTATTTTCATCATGCACTAACACCAGGCCCCTGCCTCGGGTTCTCTGATTGAATTTTATGGAGGTCAATTGTAAATGGCAGGAGGGGTTTTAAAAATAAAAGTACAAGTGAAATCCTGATGCAATATTTCATCTTGCACAGGCTGGATAAAGCCTAATGAAAAGCAAATGCATCACTGTATACTGCGCTGCTCGAACGGCAAGCCGCACGCCTCCACACTCGGTCCATCAGTATGCAAAGCGTCGGACAAGAGGCTCTGGAATCACACGTCTCATGAGACCCCACCACAGAAGGGTTGAGGACATGCAAGTACCTTCCTCACATTTAACTAAACTATTCCTTTTCTCAGAGCACAGAGAAAAGGGGGAATTGTGTAAAGAGATGTCAGATCCAAAGAAAGGCAACAAGATATGCAATGTCACCGCCTAGCTATCTGGAGACTTTTTCTTTAATCAAAGGGTCCCATCAGAGTGTCCACAAGCCGCCGCTGCCTGTTCATTTGCAGCGGTCTGTGCACAGACTTGCAAAAAACTGCTGGCATACTGAAAGCTCCAGCTCTCTCTCTCCCTGCTGCGGTTTCTCTGTAGATCATCTTTGATTGACCCAATTAGGCAAGTCCACCGGGTGATGCTTGCTGCTTATTAGTGTTTCACATTGGCTTAATCATGGGATGCAGAACGTGAACGAGGTGCAGAGCAACCTGGCAGAGGGGCTGACACAGGCCGCCTTTCAAGTGCAAATGAACCCCAAAGCACGGTAACCTGTGGTAACTCCAACAGCTGCTTTGAATACTTATCAAAACCAGTCGTAATACAATTTAATAGGTCACTGGTTAGGAGAAATATTTAAGAAAGAAACCCATTAAGGCTATTGTTTGACATTTGTTTTATTAACACTCAACGAATGAGGCAGCCAAGCCAATCTAATTTCCTCTCCTTCGACAGTTTTGAATGTGTGTCAACTAGCTCTTTTTGTGCATTATTTAAAATTTGGAGCATTTGTGACACTCTTTCAAGACATAATGGAGCAATATTTTATGAGAAGAGCAGCAGAGAGAACTGAAAATGTGAAAGGTGCGAGCAGCAGAGCATTGTGCTACAGATGCAGGTGAACTCCCATGTGAGACGGATGGAGGGGAAAAGGTAATTTGTGAAGAGACCTACCTGCCAAGATGATGAAGAGTTTGCCTTTGTTGATGTTCCCAAAAGTGTCTCCCAGTCAGGAGTCATAAGAGAGCAAAGCTTACAGTGACACCTTGACTGGCAATCAGGGAGAGGTAGTCCGTTCTCCCAGCTTTGTGTGAGTGTGTCTGAGTGTGTGTGTGTGTGTGTGTGTGTGTGTGTGTGTGTGTGTGTGTGTGTGTGTGTGTGTGTGTGTGTGTGTGTGTGTGTGTGTGTGTGTGTGTGTGTGTTTAAAATAAAGAATATCATTATGTTTTGATATGAGTTCTCTGTCTTTTGCCGAGGTAATTCCTCTTTTCTCTCTGACATTGCAGCCTTTGGGCTTATTGTATGACAGTGTTTGTAAATAGATTAAACTTTCCTCAAGGAATGCAAGAGGCGTTCAGTAACCTAGACGATAGTTTCTTATTTGAAAAAAGAAGATGCAAGATGTTCTTGCTGCTTGTATAAAACTGGAAGAGAAACTGATGCCTGAGGTTCTAAATAGTGTGATACTCCTTATATAAACAATATCATAAACTCTTGAGAATCAAGTTGGGCTCTTCAAAGTTTACTGACTTCATTAAGATTCCAAGACACATGAAGAAAACATGCAAGTCCAGAAGGGGTGGATCCAGAGGGTTGGTCTGGAGTGGTATAGGCCCCTCTTTGAAGTCTGATTCCAAGGTGCCACTAGGAATCTAAACTATGATTGGCCACTGGTCTTCGAAGTGGCAGGACTTCTGTAAGAATCAACAGGCTGCTAGTAGCTTCCTTTGGATTTCAGTGAAGAACTTTTTCTTTTTCAGTTTTTTAAACTATGACTTTGGGAAATCCATCCTTATTTGAGTCCATAAAGAATAAGGCTAAGAAGAATGAGATATTTTAATATTGGTAATCAAAGTAGATATGATTAGTGGGAATAGATTGGCCACCTTGGATTTCAGGCCCGATGAAAAAATTCACAATGGGCCATACCAATGACTGACTTTAGGGCCCCTTTCTGTAATAGGCCCTGGGTGTCCCCTCTCATACAGTGCCTTTAAGTGTACACATGTACTCTGAGTCACCACTGTACAAGTCAGTACCCAGGGAAGCCACACTGGACAAAAAAGTCTGGATCTTCCCCATATGTCCAACTGGATGCACTGAAGCGGATAAATTATTTAGACATCTTATTTGAAACGTGAGTTTTTTTGTTATAGATCCAGACGACATAGTCCATTTCTTTGGTGCTAGTGTGACTCATAGATTATTTGGGGTTTGGTTGTTAAACCACAGTACATTTGGAATGAATTTTTTTATCATAGAATCCAATCAAGTGTTTATTGACCTGAAGCATCGCTACTGTTGCATGTTTTTTCAATATAATCAACATGGAAGAAAAGCACAAAAAACTTGTAATAGGTTGTATTTCAAGAAAATATATAATGGCAATCCTTTGAAATATGTATGCCCCTCTCACCACTTCAGTTTCAATAGCATCTCACTGCAGAGCTCTTCATATTATAATGATACTGCTGAGGATAAATCTGATATGATCTTTAATTTTCTCTCCGATATTAATGATAGAAAGACAGCTTTGTGTTGGTTTGATGTGCACATGACAGTTTGATAATTATTTGCAGTGTGATGAAGTAGGTGTTCGCTAATTATTCAGGTCACTGCAGGCTGTCTGCAAACTCAATTCTGTATTCAGAAACTCTGCCAATTTTTTGCTCTGTTAGTCTTTAAATGAAACCCTTTTTGAAAAGCCTGTCTATCTATTCAAGCCTCTGTATGTTGCATATGTTATATTAGAGCTGAGCTGTTTGATTCAAAGTTTAACCATGCTTACTTTTAATGAGGAGATGCATGAGGTGCTGCTTTTGAACTAGATTGATAAAAAAATGATTTGGCACCACAGTTGCAGTTGTCCATAGGTGTGTGTGTAGAATATTTAAATATTTCACACTGAGAGACGTACAGTAGACAGGTGTTGTTTTAACAAACAGCACATCCCTTAAGTGAGATGCAGTCAGGAACACACGAGAATCCCCATCTGTCAGACAGAGATAGATTGGCCTGCAGGAACTCACACAGGTAGTCTCAGGAAAATCAATAAGATTGCATCTCTATGCATGTGTTAGGTGCTGTCAAACATCTTGATGATGCAACATCCTAATTTGTTCCCAATCAAATTTAATTAGAAGTTGTAAAGTCTGCGTGACGCACTTCTTTCAAGCAACTTGTACAGTGTAAGAACAGGATTCAAAAAGCTTAGAAAACACTGGATGTTACATGGCATTTAACTAAAACAACACTTGTGAATCATTTTGTAGTTCTCAAAAAACAAATCTCAAAGTCAGATCTTAAAGTAGTCAAACTGAAAAGCAGATCTCCACTGTAGCATCATTTCTTGAATGTAGACCTATAAATGACATGAATGCACAGGCCAAACTTTTCTTTCTCTGTTACATCTTGATTTGAAAAAAACACCTCTCTAAGGTCTATGAATATTACTATAAAGAGGGTTTTTTTTCCCCCTTTTAATTTTAAGATAGGGTTGGATGAGCTACTTGTCAATAGTAAGTGTATTACCCTTGAAAGATGCCGGTCAGGTCAACCTCTTTGTTGAGAAACCATCTGGAAAACCGGAACAGAAGCTAGGCTATCAACCGCTGTAGACAGGGTCAACTATACCACGTAATTTAACATATTTTAAGAAACTCGGACCCATAAACTAATGTTGGTGTAAGTGAGCTTTGGTTCAGTGAGCAGCATGTCATTGTTGCTTTCAGACTCACTCATGTTTAAGTTTGGCTGTATTTTTGTCTCTTCTGAATCCTATGGACCCAAACAGTAGATCAGTATGCTGCAGGCTGAGGAACATGTATGTTTTGCATTTGAGAGTACTGCAAAGCTAAGTGCTAAGATATTCTACATCTAAATTTACACTTAGACTGACGTAAGAGTTTTCGTCTGAGTTTCCTTAAAATTAGTAAAATTTTTTGGTAGTTATTAGCCTAGCTTGCATTCCTGTTCTCCGGATGGTTTCTCCACAAAGGGGCCGAGCTGGGGAGCATCCCCTGTGGGTGATGTACTTATTACGGACAGTTAAAAAACAAAGAAAAATAAATGTTGAAATAGATCTGAATTTTATTCGTACCAGTGGTGATTTTTCACAGTTTTTTTCTAGACTTTTTGGAAAACTATATAGCGCTCAAGCACAGTTGTTGTGAGAAGACAGTTTACTTCTATTTTAAGCTCCAATTCAAATGGCCCATGTTATACCACTGGGATGTTATACCATGATTTGTCATGTCATGCCATATGAAACGGTGCAGTATGATACAGTGTGGCAGATACGGCATGACATGATACAATATAATGTGCTAAGGTATGATACAAGATTCAAGATTCTCTCTATATACGATACAACTCAACACACACTGCATAGTCATGAAGTAGAGATGTGGTAGAAGGGAAACCTCTTAGGAAAGCTGTGTTATTTTCAAAGTAAAACATCCAGGTGCCATTGATGTGTAATAGTAGTGCAAAGTCATGGCAAGGATGGATTGAAATATCCACATTTCATCCAAGCCCTGCTGCTACTGCTAATCATGCTAACTTCTTTGTTTATTGCTAACAATTCTGTGTCATTGCTGAAATGCATTGGACCTGCTGGATATGAACAATTAACACATATTTTGTTGTTTAAGTAGTAGCTTTAATTGTTTGCAGATTATTGTATTATTAGTTTAAATTGTTGGTATTATTTCAAAGTTATTCACTGTTAACTTAAAATATAACCAGTGCTGAAAACCCCCAGCATTTTCCCCTTTTTGGTACCCATAATGCCGTCTGTCAGAGGGCTGACGCCCTCTCACAGTTGTCACAAGTGCTCTGTCTCGTGTCTCCCCTTGGACTGCATTAGTGTCAGCATGCGCTCTGCTCTCCTCATTGTGTGTAATCATTGCTTTGTCTCTGGTGCCCTGACACACACCTCACTGCATGCAACTTCCGCAGTCTCCCCGGCCCCCCCTCCACCGCCACCAAATCTCTTGCCGTCCCCTGCGCCACTGAGCTGCACTCGCCTCACACCTAAAGGGATTGCTGTCACGTTGAAAAGGCCGGGCTTGCTATGCCTGACAACTTGCATATTTGTACACGGCGATGCAAATGTTTCCCCACTGATATTGTTTTGTCACTTAATGGTGACCCCCACTAGTGCACCATTAAAAGCTAGACATTCCACAGTCTCTCAGAAACGAGGCATTTCTGCAAACTCGTCCCCATAGGACATTTTCAATACTTGTCCTTCTTGTTATCTATGTGCTATTGTATGCTGCACAAACCCATTTTCTGCTTTATTCGTCCCCTGCTGCACCATGTTGCTAGGAACCCATGGGGGGGTGACAAGAGCCCTTCACCACTTTTCTTACTGAAAACTTTCTGCTTTTGTCTGCGGTCTTATTTTGTGTTAAGATGACACCTGGGAATAATCCCGTGGGTTTTGACATAAATGGAATTCAAATTAACTGGATTAAATGCTATAATCATAACAGGCATAATAACTATTACAACTTTGGGTATGTTTTGATCATGTCCTTTTTATTTTCACCTTTTTCCCCCCACTCAGCTCTGAATAGAGCAACACACTCTGGACTTAAGCTGTAAATGGAATCAGATCTAAGATAATAACAATATGGGTTTTTTCAAGAAGAAAAACAACTATTTAACAACATCAACAAAAAAACTTCAAATGGAAGGTGGACTGCTTATTATCCATAATTTGCAACTTAATATAAAACATGTGACCCAAAAAAATCCCTGCAAAAACTAAAATTTTCATTAAAATGATCCACGTTGAATGTAAACAGTAATAAATCATGTGTTCCACTTTCAAATGCAGTGTGCAACATACGAGCCATATGGTACCATATTCTTCTGCTGCCACATAAGGGATTGGCCTGTCTCCATGGCGCACAAAGTTTACCCTGTTACCTGTCACCACCTCAGCTTTGAAAGACTCTGTGTCAGCAATCACTGTCACCAGTCACATGGTTATGAATAAATTTTCGTGGTAATGCTTTGAGCCTTTCACTTCTCTTGGTGGTGTGCAGGCAACAGCTGTCACGAAACCCTTTCGAGTTTCATTTTTGGAAACAACCATTGGCCGAAAGCTTTCTCTGTAACCTTTTTTTTTTTTTTACACCGTTATAGTAATTTAGCCTGCTGACTGTTGACAGCCAGAGCAAAACTATCACAGGATTGTGAGCTGTTATCAGTAGAAAACAAGCTTGAGAAGGTTGCTTTGTCCTTGAAAGTTAATAACTGTCATTACATTGTCCAAACAGATACACTTACACAATGTGGGAATTTCAAATTGTTTTGCACACCATCTTTGTGCGTTGATATTGTGATAAGTTGGGAGCACCGGTAAGCAAGGCTTTCTTGTTATCATGTGCAGCATTCACTAAAGGTCAGAAAGATTAATTGAATGTATTCCACTTTTCCATACGAGTGCTCTACAACAGTCAGAGTCCTTGTCTCCATTTTATGCAAAAGTTGAAGATGCGTCAAGGGAAAAAAAAGTACGCTGTCTGTTGAATCCGTGTTGCTTTCAAGGACATGCCACACATAACAGCATAAATACCTGGGGGAATTTGATTTTTTATGCTTAACAGTACATCTTTTAACGTATATAGAATGAAGTGCATCCTCTTTCCTCCCCTTTTTAATTAATTGTGAAGACTATGATTCTTGCATACTTACGCAGGCGCTGTTTCTAAATAGGTAGAGGGGAGCGGAACAGCCATATGGTGTTGTCTGACATGAAGAAATTAGGCCACCAATGCTGTCTGTTCATTGTCATCAACCTGGCCACCTGCTTTGCTTCTGCAGTGAGTAAAACTAGTGTAGACCCCTCCTTCCCTCTTCCCTCCCTCCATCCCTCCCTCCCTCCCTCCCTCCGTCCCCCCTCCCTCCCACCGTCCCCCCTCCCTCCCACTGATGCCTCCCCAGTCCAACTTGTTATATCTTTATAAAACAAGCTTGAACAGAAATCCAAAACCATTCAGGGACAAGTCAAGTTTTGGTGCAAATTAGCCATAAAAAGGCCAGCAGAGGTTGTCTGGCTGTACTCCAGGGAGTTCAGTAGTTTTTGGTCTAATATTAAAAGTAAACAAATATGTTTGTTTGTGGCTTGAGCACAGCGATACAGATGGCTAGATTGGCCCATGCTACATCCTCTTAGGTTGTGTCCTTGACGTTGGGATTCTGGGCGGTGATGCCAAAGCCTACACACTGAGTCTCCTTACTTTTAAAACACCGTCCAACCAATATTTTTTTTTCCACCGCCATCCTTTTTTTTCATCTTTTTGCCTTCCTTTTCGTGAGATATACACTCTCATATTTCTACAGACCTTGCCCCTCTCAGGCCGCCTTACTTCTATTTGTCTGCAGTGTAATCAACTACTTAAATTTACTGACTTGTGATATGCCAGTGAGGAAACATATGGTGGGGCTAAAGCTCAGACTTTCAGTCAGCAGACAGTTACTTAGGTCCCATTACAAGCTGCTGGGTTCCACTCAGAATAGACACATTTAAAGTAGACCTCACTGCCGGGAGAACAACCTCTGGGGACAGACTACACACTCTTCCCGGGGCACTTAATTTTTTTGGTGTCTGAATTAATTTTTCATCGTTGTGCTCTCGACTCAGAAAGGCTGCATGGTTTCACTGATCTACAATGCAGCGAACTGTCATATCCATTTGGCAACAACTCACAGGCTACACCCAGCTGCTGTGTTTGTGACCATGGTACCATGATACAGATAGTTATTTAGATCGTCCTCTGTCGTCTCGGCTTAGCCCTGTGTCCTTGACTTTTTAATGCTGGGAGAAAGTGCCAAAGCCAACACAACCCCAGGTTTTATTTTGAAAACTCCTTCCAACTAAGTCGTAACTCTTTGCTGCCAATACCAACCTCCCTTTCAGTTGGTTATGATTTCATTTTATGCAATGTGGAGCTGTTTACCCTATTCAGCACATTATAAATACTGTATATGATTGAGGTTACTGCTTTTCAGTGTGAATAACCTGAATTCTTGATGCAATTCTTTTATCTCCTTTGAAATGCAGAATATAACCCAGCTAAATACAGCGCCCAGTTGCGCCGTGTAAAAACCTTGTAATGTATTATTCCTGTGATCGGGCACAAAGCTCTAAAGGAGCTCAACAAAAACCTTTGGTCCAGACAGAAGATGGGTATTGACACATGTCTCTGCCATTGGGCAGAAAGAGTTAAAAGGTCTCCCCAGTTGATTTGGCCCCCATCAACTGTCAACAAGTCTTCCAGGCCTTTTCCTGAACCTTGAATGTGCAGGATTCTGCCCTCGTTCTGGTTTTGCAGGGAGGTTTTTACTCGCTGAGGCCCCATGGAGCCTGAGGAAGGATTAAAGATTGATGAGAGCTCTCAGAATCAGTTTATTGCTCCAGAGATCCTCGCATGTGTTACGAGTGGGAAGATTGTGTTGCTGTTTTTGCCTCATAGAAGTTCATGAGGCTAGCGCATCACTAAAGTGTTTGACAATCAAGGTTGGGTTCTTCTTTTTTTATTTTTATATTAATATTTTTTTCAGAGAAGATAGCCTTTGGACTGCCGGGGAGCTGTGAGTGGGCAACAGCGCTGTATATTCAGATGTGAAATGTGATGAAATGCTAGTGCTATCACTATGAGAGGCCTTCATATTTCCACACACTCATACATTTTGCCTGACTTCAAAGATGATAAGGGCTACGCTCACCCACTATGGCAGATAATACCTGGACCATCTTGAATAAATTCCCACTTTTGCCCCCTTGCTTCACCACATCTGTGTGAAGAGAACATGAACTGTATCAGTTCAGCTTCAGTGGAGGTATATAATGCATTTCAATAGAGCTGGATTGGAAGGTATTTATGTTTCAACTCAAGAACATGCAATGCATAGAGAAGTAAGAGATCAGAGCAGCAGAAGAACTGGTTCAACATCTTCTGCTGTTCCATCAATCTTTTTATTCTCTGCACATTTTGATAGAAAGACCAGAGAGAAAACAGTGGGAGTTCAAAATAAAAGTAAAAGTATTGTGGTTGTATTTTAAGGAGCAAAATAATAACGTCCACTAAAGCCCTTTCACAGAAGTGACGGATCAGATCTGTGCACAGCAATAAGCAAAAATAAATACTATTTTCTTTAACTTTTTCCAGTTTTGCCTTTGCGTTTATAATTAGAACATCTAGTTGCACTGACTGTGTCTTCATCTCATCATATTTCAGGGTCAGGTTTGTCATGGTACTTGTCCAGATACTTGATGCCATTAGCTATTAAAATGCATAACATCTAGGAATGCACAATATACACTTTTTGAGCCAATGGCATCAACCAATAATAGTTGGTTCCTGATGGCTGATACCAATAAAATTACAAATATATATATTTTTTAATTTTAGAATGTGTTGTTTATTGAAGACTGATGGTAAGAAAGGCTATCAGTATCAATAACTCATACTTACCATTTCTAACTGAAACTGCAGAACAGCTCTGATTCTTCAATAATCATTGACAACAATCAACTCTTTGGTTTTGTCAATGATTTGTTAATATTCTAGTTTTTCCCTGGTAAGCATTTTCAAAAATGCCTGTTGAATCAGCACCATGGCACTCCCTGTCCTGTTGGTGTTATTGCTAGCTGTGGCAGGTTCTGCTTCGTAACTCTTTAAGTCATCTTCGTTGTGATGAAAACTTTTCAGGTGACTTAAAAGATTTTGTTGAGTTGATACTTGAAGACTTTTTCTTATCTCAGAATCATTACATATGTTTTGCAAATTGCAATTGTGTTATCTTCCTCTGGGTGACACCATTTACTCTCTTGACAGCTTGTGCAATAGCAGATCAAATATGTTGGGACCGGTTTTCTTTTTCAGATAAAGTTGTGTTATCAGAATAGTAAATGAATGATAAAATGTTTATAAATGTGCACCTTAGTAACTTCTAATATTAATGTTGCAAGAGCAGATGGAAAGGTCAAGTAATTTACAATGTATTTTGCCAACACTGAGGAAATTCTGTTTAAATATCCTTTGAAATAAGTACTGAGTGGGAGAATGGATATTAAGTTTGTTATTATTGCACTTTGAATGCTCAAAGTCTGCGGCCAATAAATTAAATGTTGCACAATATAATGTTCAAAGCATTTTCTATTTTCTAAATAATTTGTTGATTTAAAGTCCTGTTGTTCTTATTTTCCCTTTGCGTTTTACCATTCCAGTGATTTTAATGAAAATGTAATTATTTAATGTCCACTTCATACCTTTTCCAGCAGCTACTCTCCCTTTTATTTATTTTTATTTTTTGCTGTCCATGCTCTTCTTTGGGGAATAGCAAGTTTGTAACCTCTCACTCATTGGCTTCAACATAAACATGGTTGCAAAATCTCATATCTGTCAACACACAGTGGATGCTATTGAAGCCGACCTGGAGCGGTGATAGAAATCTCCATGGGGGCAAATAACAGACCGTATTACAACACGTTAATTTTTTGGTGTTGACTTTAATTTTTCATCCATGTGCTGTAGACTCAGCATGGCTCCTTGCTTTCACTGATGAACACTGGAGCAAACTGTCATCTCCATTTGGCAACCGCTCACAAGCTTACACCCAGCTGCATCCTACGGCACGGGGCGGAAGGGAAAAGGAGGGGTGGTTGGGGTGCTAACAACACGGGGCTTTATTACCTGGGAAATTAATGATCTGAGAGACTAAGATGAAATGGCTGAACCATCTGCAAGAAATCATGGTGGAGAGGACCTATCCCCCCTGTTCCTATCTGTGTCTTTCTATCCAAGCGTAATGCTTCAGGAGCATAAATCAGAGAGCTAATTCATACTGTTAAAGGTGGAGATGCCACAGTTAGCAAACACAGCCATATGATTGATCACATGCAATTATAGTTAAGTGGGTTAAGTTATGTTTTGAGATCTGTTTTGAGGTTGTTGATGGTTTTTTCTTGTAATTTATAAAAGTGATTGCTGACTGAAATTAGAAATATATGTTGCAATATGTTTCTAAGCTATGCTCTGTTGCTCTTTGTGTGTTTGATTTATGTTTATTACTGCAATTTTTTGATTATTGAATGTTTTATCTGTGACTTTTTTGGAGGATGCGATGACAGGCATCATTGAATAAAATAATAAATTTAATGAAGTGTAAAAAAAAAAGGAGATTTTGTCAACTTTGTGTATTTCCCATTTTTTTTCCATGAAAATACTTTATGACCTTTGGAAATTAATCACTTTACTGCAGTGGGAGTAACTAGGAGAATACTGGAGCTCGATAAAGTTGTAGTTGATGTCATTACTGGTGCAGGCCTGGTTTCTATGGAATGGTAGAGCTGGCCTGTTTGTGATTGGCTGACAGGGCGTTGGAAAGAGCCAATAGCATCACTTCATGCTTTATGTTTGGAGCACACGCACACCAATAGTGAGTGGAGAAGCACCCCCTGTTGCACAGTTGTAGAATTAACCCTCCTGGCTCCATCTTCAGCCCTGTTGGGGCTCACTACTCTGCAGTTTTTTTTTCTTCCCAGAGATTATAACCTACAGTACCAGGGCACAATGCCACAAGGCCTCAGCAGTGATGTACTTTAACGGCAGATTTACCCCCTAAACCCTGAGGATCCTGTAGCAGGATTTGGTTACACTGCTTCTGTATGGTCGTGATGTGTTCTGTCAAGTCGGCATTGTGCGCTCAGATTTGAGAGAAAGAAGTTGATGAAAATGGGCATTTGCACCAGGACTGGAAAAGAACAGCTGTGGCCTTTCACAGTGAAATGTGATAGGATTATGCAGATGATCACACAAGTATGGGAGCGGAGTTTGACACCAACTTTGATCAACTCTATTAATTATCACAGGGTCCCTACTGTATTTGGACAATTTGGAAGCCGGTAATTTAGTCCCCAAAAGCTATTTTGTCCTAATATTGAATAATGTGTTATTAATTTGATGAATTCCATTATTGCGTATTAACTATTCAAACAGAGTAATAAATCTAGGAGAGGAAATGAGATGGTCAGTTTTGTGCAAAAACTGCTTTCAGTAGCTGCTTTCTCACCCGCAGCATCTTATTGTAGGTCCTTTCTCGTTGGTTTTTCCATTGCATGACTCTAAAAAAAACAAAACTCCAACTCCTGCAAAGTTTGCAAAATCACCTCCACAACCTTCAAATATCTCCCCAGCTGCTACTCATACCCACCAGACCATCCTCACCTTCTTTTGTTATAGCTGCTGTTTGTCACATGTGTTCTGGAGACATCCTCGTCCTTTTAATTGAGCTGTTAGCCGCTCTGCCATTCAGACTTACATACTGTACCCGTCCCCTCAGCTGACAGGGTGCTGAACCAGGAGGTTCCTTATATGAAAAGCTCTGACCTTTCCTTTGTGGTGCAATCAAATGGGGCTGCCTTGGTCCTTGGCTCTGAATAATTAATTCCTCCCCTCAGTAGGAGTGTTTGCTAAACAGTGGGGTCCTCTGCAGTTCACTTTTTCTGCACCACTGCCACTGCACCCTAGGGGAGAGATGAGTGTACGCTTTAGTCAGACTTAAGATGTGCCTTTCAGAGAAAAGAGAGACAGTCAGGAGATATTGGAAAGCCTCTCTTTGCCTTTTTTCTCTCTGTAGAGAAAAAGACAACAGCATAAAAAGGATAGTAGTGAGGAAACTTTGCATATTTTTTTCTTTCTTTTTATGATATATACAAGTGGGGGACTATTTTCTGTCAAAGAATGGGACTCCTCACATTTTTTCATCTCTCAAAATTAAACACCTTATCATATCAGTGTGTGTGTTCTTATCCAGTACATTTTCTCTATTACACACCAATGCCAGGATATTAACTCTGCTTTTTTTAACTTAATATTTTATTTTCAGCATCCTAACACACCGGTCCGCCTTTGAATATATTGGTTTTGCAGGACAGCCCCAACCCTTAACCATTTGTTCCTCTTCCCGTCCCACAAACCAATCCCCTGTGAGGGGGGCCCTAATGTAACGCCCCCTACTGCATTTGCCTCGTAACAGTGTCATCTCCATCCCCAGTGTGCACACTTTCATCATCCATAGAGGAATAAAATATTGTTGGGAGATGCTCCTGAACCCGTCCTCCACTGGCAGCGTGTGTGACAGCACACTTTGATCTCAATGTGAGAGGCAGAGGCTCCAGGAGAAATTATCAATGAGATGAGGAGAGAGAGAGAGAGCAAGAGAGAGAGAGAGAGAGAGAGAGAGAGAGAGAGAGAGAGAGAGAGAGAGAGAGAGAGACTGAAGAACAAGTAGGAAGCGGTGTGTGGAGGTGTGGTGTGCAAAGTGTGTGTTGTGGGAGTTAAGAGTGGCCCTTACAATTAGAAAGCCAAATATAATGAAGCACACACTGATTATGAGCCCAGACAGAGTTAAAATACAAGCAAAAATGTTGCAAATGTATCCAAAAAAAGTTGGTATTTACTATTCAGTGCCCTTAGATTATAAAAAACACAATAGAAGTCGCTTTTGTTTCACCATAAGAACAAAATACAATGTTCTATCCAGTGCTCTACAAATTCCTCTTTCATTGTGTGCAAGGGGGCAGTGCAGGACTTCATTAGAGGAGACAAAAAAAACCCCTCTAAACTGCTCAACTTCCATGAAAGCTTGATTCGAGCTAAACCCTGTGATGAAGCATTAGCAGTGATCCAGCTCCACACTGGCTCTGCATTAAAGCCAGAGGATTCTGTCACAGAATAAATAACCTAACCTACTTTTTCCACTGGCAGATATCAGATGATCAAATGTGTTTTTTCTCTCTACTGAACAACAGTGTATTTGTGGAGTATTTGTCATCATGTATTTAGGGAAACTGTTGATGCAATCCATGTTTATTTTAATTTTTTTTGAAAAAAGACAACTCCATCTCTGAGTAGGTCCTTTTAACATATTTTTGCATATTTTGACACTGTGTTCAAGCAAAGTCAGCAAGTTAGAATTCTACTGGTTCACTTTGGTTCTCTTGTTAACAGTAGGCACATATTGCAAGCTATCTTATTAGAACATATACCATATAATATGTATCTATGGGTGTGTGTATATACTTATATATACATATATATTTATATTATATATACAGTATATATATAATACACTACTTGAGAGTATATACATATATGTGAATTTACACATATGTACTGTGTAACACACACATATATATATATATATATATATATATATATATATATATATATATATACTCAGTACAATATTATATATGTGTATATAAATTTATATATATTTATATGTTTATATATGTGTGTGAGTATATACAATATTATACTACTTGAGATTTAAAGTTCGTTCTTGAACCTTTGAAGTTTTTTTAAAAAGGGCTGCCAACTTACTTTTTATATGTATACATACTCTTTTTGCAATTGTTACTTAAAATGGAAAAAATATATACTACATTAGAAAGTATAAACGCCTTATAATTACTTTAAAATAAAAAATACCAACCTAGACTGCCAGACTTAAACAGCTGAAAAACGAACTGTTGATTATTATTTATGCCTCTGAAAGATGACCCATTAGTCTTACATAGCTTCTGAAACAACAAAAAAAAGTAGTTTTTACAGAAACCTCCAAGAACTCAGGAGAAAAAAAGGAAAAAAACTCAGCAGAAGAACTTAAAGCATTATACTGCCTCTTATAAAACTGGGGGAAAACACTTCTTGGCACATCTGCATATGAAAAATTGCAGTGTAATGAAGATATATTAGCCCATAGAAATGTTATTACGCGCACAGAAAGAGGAGATTGTTTTTTCAGAGCGAGATCAGAGATGTTGCTGTCCTCGCTGCTTTGCTTTTTTAGACCTGATCTCATCTGTTTGGCATGAAGGGGGAGCTGTGGCTCCTCCTGTCCGACCAGGGTTACAGCTCCGGGGCTTCACCGTGTGCCTCGCACATTTTCTCACACTTTTCTGGCCGCGCTGTGCCACATTGATTTAAATGTATCTGTTGAGGGGAAAATAATCAATGCAAATTCCCTGGCAGTGCAGCCAACAAATAAGACATGTCTGATTCATCAAGCGGACAGTGCTATAAAGACCACTCTTTCTCCTTTGTCCCATTTCTCTCTCTCTCTCTCTCTCTCTCTCTCTCTCTCTCTGTCTCTGGTCTCTGGTCTCTGGTCTCTCTCACCTCTGGGCCACTTCACCCCTTTTTTTTAAAACTCTGTTCACCTTTCTGTGTCTAAAACTCTTAGGCTTAATAAGTGGAAGGAACTTTGTGCCTTTAGCTATACCTATGGAACTGCAGCATAAACTTAATATCAAGGTAGGTGCAATTATACTAATCACATTTATTTTCCTTTTTTTAAATTGTGCTACATTAAATTGGGGTTCTTTTTTATTTTATTTATTTTTTTATCTGTTTGAAATATAAACTTTTTAAAATCTGTTTACCACTTCAGCAAAAAATGCTCTTAAAAGTAACCAAAGCTACTTTTTGGTTAGTTACATTACTTAAAAAAAAAAAATCATGGCTTGTTTGAAAAAAAAAAAGAAAAAAAAAATTGAAACATGCCCCTGGTTCTTAACCACATTAAAATGAAAGTATGTCAACATGTCAAACAGGAAGGAAGTCTCACCTGACACCTAACCTCAACATTTTGTTTTTGCTCCAGCTTGAACCAAGCGGTCAAACACTCTGGCTCCTAACAAGGGCAGAGTGTGTCGCCCCTGTGTATGTAAATTCACTACATGTGTGCGAGAAATAAAGGCAGGGGCTATTTGGAAATTCCTGTGTGATGAAAGGGGAAGAATATCCCCCAAAAAATGATTAATGTGGTGTTCAGGTACACAGAAGATTGAGTGATCCTGTCATCACGCCATATGGTACCAATTTATTCCGGCAAGCATGAGGCAAACTCAGTAGAGGAGCTCTCACGACTGAGCCTCCAACTCTCCCTCAAAACAGAGAAAAATAAAAAATAGAATGGGTGAACACATAAAAAAATATAGGCATTATTACATTTGCAGAAAGAAAGTGCCCTAGCTGCATCCATATTTTCAAATTGTTCGGCTAAGTGCTGCTTGTTATCTGTCTACTGTTATTTTTAATTTCAAAATGTCATTTACTGTGGAGGTGCAGGCTTAGAGAAAGGCCATAAATAATTGCTCTGGACATACTGCTAAAAATCCACTCCCATTATGATTATTATAACTGGCATCTTCCCAAATTTTATTTCTTTTTTTCCATGCATGGAAAATTAAATTAGCTACTGTGAAGCAGGTTAGAAGCGTAGGTGAACATTGTGCAGAACTTGTCATGAGCTTTGTCTTTCCATTTCCCTGCTCCTGCTCCTCCTCCTCCTCCTCCTTCTGTTCCTCCTTATCCATGGAGCCAGTTCAGATAAAAGTTTACTAAGAGTTGAGAAAAGAAAGAAAAAAACAGCATGCAGTAATTCCTTGAATCTGTACCAGCAGGTTCAGAACAGTTGCAACATTTTCAACAATATGGCTTTTATTTTTGACAGCGACTCCAGAGGTTTCATTCAGGGTGTATCGTCACTGTTTTTAAATCTCGCCAGGTAGGAGACAGAAATGTAGTTTGGATGTGACAAGCCTGTCAAATTGGACTGAAAGCTGTAATTTGACATGGTTTGTTCATCCTCTAGCACTAAAAAAGGTCTTTCCCCAGAAATAGACATTCTGAAATAGTGAGAGCTCTGCGTAACTCACTGACCTAAAAACGACTACACAAGAAATACTTAAGGTTTACGAATCCTGTTGCAGGAATGAATATATTAGGTATCATAAACTTGTTGTTTGAGCTATTTTAATTTGAAAAATGCTAAATATAATGCAACAACTGAGCTTTTATCTATCATATTCAGACTATATTTTTAGTATTGAAAAGGCACCCCTGTGAGATGTGACTACACAGCACTGTGTAAGGTAGTGTTTCCCTCTGCAGTCTGTGCAGTGCTTGACATTTTGTGACGTTTCTGAGACGCACCGAGTGCAGCTTCCCTGGATCACGTGACTCCAGTATCTCCTTCTAATGCTGCTCAAACAAGACTTTCAACTCTTTAATCTCGTATCTGGAGTCATGAGCGGAAATGAGTGTTTTTTGAAAATGCAGATGCCACTGGCGTCGAAAGGAAGCAACAAAAAAAAAAGAAGAAGCAGGACAGGTTAGGGAGAGCTGGACTCCTTGCACATTTCTTTTTCTCTACCTTGTTATTTGTCGCCTCACCCCTGCAGGGCATGCTGACAGGAACTGATAAACCTCTTTATGGGCTGAACTGAATTGGCTCCTATTATCCAAGGTGTGGAGCAGCTCAATGGTAGAAAATAAAAGACTTTATCCACTGCCCATCTGCCCACCCGTTACTCTCTGCCCAGTTTTCAGGGATTCCATGAGGCTGTGTCCCATTTGTGCTTGTAATAGTTGTATATAGCTGGGGCTAAAAAAAACAACTAACATCTTTGGAGAAAAATATATTTTTCTGCCAAATGCCTCATTTGAATACAAGCCTAATAGCCACAGCATTTGCCATGAAATATAAATTGTAGCCATAAAAAGTATTTTAGTATATGGGTGTAGCTGCAGTTGTGCTCTCTGGGTGCATATCTGGGCGTGATTGTAACACTGAACAGAGAAAAGGGATTTGCTTATAGAGGAACAGAGCCAGATCTTTAATGTTTGACTTGTAATCAAGGGAGGAAAACCAAGGAAATCTTTGGAAAGTCACTCTTGTGGCTTTTGGCTCTCCAGAAAGCCTGTCTGTGATTCCACTGGCATCATTACAATGTAAGAGTGTTTGTTTTAGGGATTATGCTGTTGTAGCACAGTTTTATATTGATGGTGGAGAAGGTTATATTGAAAAACAGGGACATCAGAATATCCTAGCTGTAGTCAGATCGGTTTTAACATGTTCTGAATCGATTGTTTGCTCCTTTTTAAGAACAACTTGTACTGTTTCCTAAATCATAAATGTCACATCTGGTCATGTATTTTTCCAAGTGTATCCAAAACTATGGAAGACAGTTGTGTGGTGGTTTTGGTAGCTTATTGGTTTTAGACTCAGCCAGGGTATATTGGTGCAATCCTGGTTCTCTATCTTTATCTGTTTTTAGTAGACGTGCAAGATTAGAGATATGTGCATTGTGCGATTACACTATGAGATGCTATAATTAACAAGAAAAATAAATAGCATTTTAGCTAGAGCTATCAGTTTCCTTGTCTATCTGCTCTTCTTTATGTTTTAAACAATACCTGTAGTTGCAGCGTGTCCTTCCTGAATCCAAAAAGCATGATTTTCACCACTAAACTGGCACCAATTAATATGCGGGTAGCTGATAGCTAGCTTGAGCTTCCCCTGACTTCATTAAAACTGTGTGCAAGCATTAATGTTTCACCAAGGCCTCCATCCAATTGGTAAATGTACGCAAGCTGAGAAAGAGTATACCTTGTTGACGCAAAATATTTCTTATTTATTGCAGTAAATTCAGGTTTATGCCTTATTTATTGCGAATGCTAATGTTGTTAGGATCTTGAAAAATGCAATTTATTGTACGGCCTTACTTCCCAGAACTTGTTTACTCTTAAGATTAATAGTTTTTGTTATTTATCTGGAAATTAGTATCATTAGTATCCAGTTAAAACTATCAAACATCAAGAGAATTCTATTCAGAGAGGTGGGAAAAAATATTTATTAAATAAGAGTCAAGCAATCGTGGAAAAAAATAAGTAAATAAATAATAAAAAATATCCCAAGCAGATGAGGAATGAGCTATATATTCATAGATTTTTAAATGTCCATTGAAGATAGTATCCCTAGGTCAACTATGTATGCAGTAAATGTATATTACAGTAAAAGACTGCAAATTATTACAGTGAATTTAAACACTGAGTGTCATATAGCTCAGGTTGATATCATATAGCCTGAGTCTGGACTTGAATTACAGGAAATGTATATTTACAAGTGTATCTGCAGTGCTCGGTTTGACATGCATCCACTCCTGATAGCATCAAGCTGAAGTGGCTGTAGCTCATCTTTTGATTGCTGACTCACTGCCCAATCGTCCTGTCTGGATGAAATGACATTTCAGTCTGATTATCAGCTTTATAAGAATGTGAAGATGCAACATGACAGATAAAGCTAACTGTGTTGAAAACATATGGGAGCCTGCAGGCTGACACATGTCTTGCCGGTTTAATGTCTGCTAACTGCACGAGAACCACCGTCGAAGTGATTTGTGTCTCAGAACGTGCTTTTTTTGTGGTTCAAGCTGGATGTTTTACTTTTTTGAACACTGGAATAAATTGATCTTTACACAGAGTACAGCTTAGTGCTCATCAACATGCAAAGAGGCTCTATTCTTGATTATAGAGCCACCTGAACTGTACTTGATGGTGGCTGAGGGTTGCAGACTGTCTTCATGAATTGTAGTGATTTGGAAGTGTCCTTTTTGAGGCTATATTACTACTCTATTACAATTCAAAAACTCGAGTCTGCTTGAAATGATATAACTATCACAAGTACTGTAATTGTTCTTATGAAATGGATTAACATGATTTTAAATTAAGCTGACAGTCTGTTCTCTAAAGTCAGACTGTCAGAAATCCAAAGAAAAAATGAGCATACTGCCAAAAAGTCACTTTCTAAATTAATTTGGAGCTCACTGTTTGCCTTTTTTTTTAAGTGGAGGAAAATTATTCTACTGTATGCCAAATAACTGTTTTGGGATTAAACTGGCTGTGATTTAAAAAATATTTTAATTTGTGTGGCAATGCATTGACAGTATTTCATCTTTAATAGCTTATCTTGGGCAGACTGCTGTTTTAAAGAACCGAGTAATCTACTTTATCTGACTTTTAAGCCTTATTGGGTTAGTGTTAATATTACAGTATTTCTCAATTGGTAAAACACATTTCTTGGCATCCATCACACTTTTCTCAACACTATAAGCACAAAACCCAATTTTCAAACTACATTCACCAAACCTCTGACTCTTCCTGCAAAACAAATGTTGTCAGATCGTACCCCAAGTCCATTGAAATTAAAACCAATACTAAGCAGTCATTACACACTACATAAAAAAACTGAAAACACAATGCTCAGGATGTGAAGCTGTTGAAATAATGTTTATTGTTCACAGTAGGCTAAATTAATTTTGCAAAAAATAATAAAATCCTCTTTGAATTTAGCCCCTGTATACAGTAAAAATAAAGTTAAAACAAATATAAATGAGAAGAACATTACAGTGTAATCCATAAAACCAAACTGAAGTGCTAACAGTATCTACAATCATTCAGTCACAGCATCAGGTCTACATGCTGGGACAGGTCACAGGACCTCATCCACATCACAGGCCACATTCTCCCTGGCCAGGCAACGGGGGAAAAACCCCTGGTGCGCCTGATCCAGGCTTATATTGGTTTCCTTACATCATTAGACACAAGTGTGATCAGTTTTGAGTGGTTGGGTTTAAGCTGTGACACCTGTGCTTCAAATGTGTTTAACTTTTGCTACCTATGCTTACCATTATGCAACACAAGTGCATCACAGTGAAACATATGTTTTAGTGAGTGAGAATGCTTTTGCAAGTTGTGTCTAACAGGTGAAAAGTGCTTATGGTTTTGCCGAAAGAGTGACTGATTCAATACATGGGTTCAGGCCGCTAAGGAATTTGGTTCAGACAATAGGGTTTAGTGTTTTAGCAATTGAGAAATACTGTAAGAAGAACTAGTTTTCTTTTGCAGATGTGCTGCACACACAGATGCTTTGCTACGCTTGATTTTAAGGATCACGTTTTAGCAGTTTAAAAGTTTAAAATGTATTACTCTCTATGAATTAGTTTGAAAAGTGTTTGAAGGGCAAAGGGGGGTGTACTATTAGATTACTGTGTTATGCAAAGTGACACAGTGTCAGAGTCCAGGGAGCCTACTTGTTAAAAGTTGACTTATTTGATGTCACTTTGAGAAAAAAGAAAGTGTGTTGAAATGTCAGATTGTTCAAGGTGGCTGGATCCAGTTACGCTCACTTAATATTAGTATCAGTTGTCTGGTTTAAGAAGAACCAATGACAAAGATCCAAAATCCTCGAGAGGAGAGGGTTAGGCTCTGTGACAGGGAATCTCTCCCTCAAGCCAAGTGCATAATGACTCTGTTTGCAGTGGAACGCATAGTGCCAAAGATGGATGTCTAGTTTACTGTAGCACTATCTGTGGAGTTTTGGACTGCTTTAAGCAAGTTATCAAAGCCATCTGTTAGGGCCCAGGGGCCGAAGCTGATTAATATCGCCAAGGATTGAGAATGTCACAGAGGAGCTAAAGTCACAGACTCAGACTACAATATTTCTTCAGCTAATTGAAGGATTTAAGGCCTCACTCCAAACATTGTGATTTCAATCTTTCAGCAAGGTAGCATCAAGAAAGGCATAACTCCAGGCCATACAGACATACTGTGTCAGTATTGTTTTAACACAAGAGAGCAAAAATGTGATGAAAGCCTGTTTTGCATGCTTTCAGGGTCACATTTGTAGCCTCAGTGGGATAGTATTTAAGAAATGTGGGTATCCTGGCAAGAAAGCTGTGAGTGGATCTGGAAACAGGCAAAAGTTTCGGTCAGACTCGGCTGGTTTGATGAGAAAAAGGAGAGTAAAAACCCTTCAGGCTGAGATGCCAAAGTGTTTTCTTATACATTTTCTTAGAGTAATTAAGCAGCTCAACATAAACAAAGTGCCATAGGGAGAATTTAAGGTGTCGTGTTAAATTTAAGTTGCCACAAAGTTACAGTTAGTTAGCAATCAGTGAATTACTACTCCAGTTATAGTGAGCAGTTTTAAACCTGCTTTAATCTTATTAGCATTTAGATGGGCATGCTAAATGGGATATTGCACAGGACACAATGAAAAAAGCAAACACCCAATTCATTGACTGTGTGCTAACCACTCACAAATACATCAATAAAAACAATCATGAGTTGTCCTGCACTGCCCATCCTTGCCATTTGAATTATTTCAATTCAATTTAACTGCAGTGTCCCTCCCCTCTACGGCACACACCACAACATTGGAAGTGCTCAGCGACTTTCTATTTTGGACTAATAATCCAGAAAACAGATTTCCCTTTCAGACCAGTAAGCTAAGCGTCATTGATAGTTAAAGGAAGACATTAGCATGAGTCGGTGGTTAATGACATTGTTTAATGGTGTGTTCACTTTGTTAATATGGCTGACAACACAGACACATTATGCTCGCAACTTTGAGTTGTTGGGAGTTCAGTATGAAGAGTCACTTTCAGGGATAAGTTCACAAATTTTTTAATAAATCATTTTTCAAATGGCTTCCTGCCTGGAGGCGAGTCTACAGGGCGGCTGAACGGGGACTGATGAGCGGGTTAAAAGTGCTAAACATACAGGGCAAATAGCCGGGAGCCATCACATAGATTTTTAGAAGATTTAAATATCCAGCAAATGATGAAAAATGATTTAAAAGAGTAGAAGTGATGTTTTTTAATGGTGGCTACCCTGAGACTCTGTTAGTGAAGCTTTGGATAGCTGAATAATGAACTCATGCCCACAAAAGTAGGTCCTTTATTAGAATGAAAGGCAGTCTGTGTTGAAGGCTGGCCATTTCTCTCTCTCAGTTCACAAACAAGGGTGTATGTTTGCCTCTTAAAGACACCCATATGACACAGAAACGCACAAAGAGAGCTCTGATCCTATAGTGAACCTCCAAGATAGCTCACATAATTAGTATAAGCTCTGCAGGATGCATTCACTCCTCATAGTTAATTATAACAAATTCCCTCTCCATGATCCGCAGCGTGCACGGATCAAATGCTCCAACTGCAACGGAAAGATAGAAGCATCTGTCACAAGTTGCCTCCTTCAAAAACCATAAGCCCTATGTGGTCATCGAGGGCTGCATCTCCACGTCTTCGTATGCTTGGATAGGGTTAGCACTTTATGGCTCCAGTGTTCTTATTGCTCTCTAATCGAGGGATTTCAGACGTGAATGCATGCCGTTTCTTTAAAACCCTTTTCGTGGCATTTAGAGGCCCCTTAAAAAAAAGCGTGATGCACTCAACCTTGAGAATGTATCAATAATTCAAACACATCATCCTCTCATGATGTGACTGTCTGAAATTGGGGAGGCTATGTCTGAGGGATAATATTGCACTCTGTCACATCTGACTAGCTGTCACCTGCTCGAGCATGGCTACACCCAGCTAATAAATGCAGAGTCAAGGAGGGCACGTTTTCATGATTTGCAGAACAGTTCAGGCTGCCCTTTACAGGAAATGTGACTCTCGGATCTTACAGTGAGCACATAGCAGGAGGCTGAAAGATTGTTTGACTGGGTTCGAGTGAAAATAAATATTTGTTTTTGGCCAAAAAAAAGAGTACAATTCCATGTTTTAAAAACAGTTTTCCATTTTTCTTCACTTTTAGCAACCTTATGCTAAAAGTGGACCAACATGAATGCAGTAAGCCAATATGTAGAGCAAATAGATCAGGTTTTGGATAAACCTTTATCAACCCCAGCGTTAACGAAAACTCTAGCACCAATGCAATAAATGTTCTTCAACTCCTGTGTTCCTCAGCACTTATAGTTTGATAACACATGCTGTCATAGAATTAACTGAATCTGCTGTATGCTGCATATTTGTTCCATGCTCTCTGCATTTTACACTCTGCAGCCCTTTGTGATTTCAGTGTTCGCAAGGTGCACCATAAAGTAGAACGAGTACTGTACCTGCCCCGAGCATGCATGCATGCAAAGTATTTTGAATGCCTTAAAGTGTGTGCTTCACTCCAACACTGTACGGCACACTTAAACTGGACATCCTCTCTTGGGACTGCAACGGACATCAAACTAAGTCTTCTCTGTTTGCACCTTTCACTATTCTTAAACAAGCTATTGGACTCAGGGAATGCATTGTGTTTTATACGTTTCTTTACATAATATTTTATAATGTGTTTTAAACTGCTACGTAGCCTATTGTTGCACACTGTGAGTAGTGATCAGAGATTGACTCTGTTTCTTTTTTAGTGCAACTGCTGAATTAAAAAATGACAATTTGATTGATTTGATAACAGCTTGGACCCAATTTTGCATACAAACTAAATGTGTCTTGTTTACTTGTAATAACTGTATATTTTATAAATGGCTAAAAGAATCCCCCAAAAAAACAAACCAGAAATTAAACAGAAATGTGTCTGCAGCAGCAAAGTACTTGCAGAATGTTAATGGGTTTGGGTCAAGTAGCTGAAAGTTGGTCGAGTTGAGGTCTGTTCATGGTTGAACTGTTTTCTTTCTTTGCACATCTTCACCTTCTTTCCAATCGTTACCCTGTGCTGGTTTACTGTCAAACCACCACCTGCTTCTATTTCCGTTATCATCCTTTCAATGGGAAAACTACAATAACTTCAGGAAGAAAGAAAGTAAGACATGTAATATATATGTGTCTTTGCATACAAAGCATGTTCTCAACATCTAAAGTCTGTGCTGATTTAGCAGATTTATTGAGCTTGGTTTGTTGAAAAAAAAAAATCCCTTTTCGAAATTCACGTGTGATTAGCCCTATTCTGTGATCTCCATTGTACATTGCAGCAGTGTAAAGCCCGCAGTAACTAAAGTGAAACACTTGAGTAAGCTCTTGAATATTTTATTGGGTGTGATGCAAGAGTTCGGTGCTGTTCTCGTGTCTATAAAAGGCTATCAATGAAATTCATTATCCGGTGTATCAACTTTATTAAAAGATCCACCAATTGAAACGAGAGGTCTTCTAAATCTATTATCTATTGTCACTTTACCCAGATGAGATAATGGATTTGACTTGACTCTTCAAATTAGATTCATACATCATTGTGGCTGAAAATGAATACAAAATTTTCCTGATCAATTTGGCTCCCTCTCAGTAACTCCTGGTACAAGATAACCAAACATGGATAATTAGCAGATATGAGAAATCATTAGCCACTGTTAATCATGGTAGAAGTTGGTCTTGTTCATTGTCGTTTTAGTATCTTTGACCTTGTGAGATGAGAATATTTTGGTGATGTAATGTAATCAGAGATGTCTATCTCAGAGAAGTTTTGGCTCAATTAGTCCTCCTGAACACTCAAGGCTGAGTGCCATGCTAATTTTATCCTCCACTCAGCACCTGCAGTGCAGTCAATGCGCTCTCACATGCACAAGCTTTGTGATAAGGAAATATTTATGAGGCATATTTTGGTATTAGTTATTCACATGAGGGTTTTTTTTTAGGAGTAGTCGTTTTATTTTTATTGAGAAATTCTTGGAACCTCTGCAGGACTACAAACACATTAAGCAGATTACATCAAATATCAACAATCAATGCCGTGTGAATTAGAGGACACCACCATGCTCATCTTTCCCTGTTTGATTATCTTGTTTAGTCGCCTTTCAACAAACAGACCTTAAAAATAAACAGTCATGGAGAGATAATGTTGTTGAGTTTCATCAGGAACGTGCTCAGCCTCCCTTGGTGCTTGACGTTCAGACCGTCGAGTGAAAAATTGCCCCGAATTCTGACCAATGAATCGTTTTACACATGCTTTAATGCATTTCATAAATAATCTGCCTGAGAAGGTAATTAGTGCAGGTGTTTACACATACTTCTGCCATCAGGGTGCACAGTAGGATCGCAGTTGGCTGAGTGTGGTTTAGGTTATTAAATTAGGCCCACAGTAACAGGAAGAAGGATGAGCTACAGTTAGGCAGGTATGAGCAACAACATCTATCCCTATTCATTATCCAAACTAAAAAAATACACATTCAGGAAATTATGCAAGTTCACGTTATCTCCCTTATGAAATACAGATTCAGTGTTTTCATAATAAGGCTTGTATGCAGAAAATATTTTTCATATTCATGAGAGGTCAATAGTAAAATAACATCTCCCTGGAGCGGGGTTTCTAAAGAAGAACTACGGGTTGCACCTAAAATGTAAGAACTAAGCTGCTTACCTTCAAATTGCCACAGAAGGTAAATAATTTACATCCGGAGTAAACAATATGGAGCGGAAAGTGTAAGAAAAAAGAAGGCAAGTGTCTCAGAAACTTTCTTTTCTGGCCTTTTGAAGATCCTTCCCTTTATTACCTTTAAAAACCTCAGAGACCTCTCTGTCAGCTTCCTTACAATGACAGGGACCTGCTGTCTGCCTATGTCCTACTGCCGTCGCTGTTGAAACACTTTTATTTTGTCACTTTTTCACAAACTCAGGTTGATGACAAGCCGTTTCCTGGGGGGATTCTTGAGCAAAACAACACTTGTTTTTTTTAAAGAAATTTACAGCACACAAATGCAATCTTTGTCAATGAATGTTAGCAGCTCAGGGGAAGTGTAAGTGGGGGAGGTTGGGATGATTCTATGGACCCATGACTGACAGGGGACCTAAAAAATTTTGGGGCATTTGTGGTAGTGAAATGATAAGATCCAAAGTCCTTATTGGGGCCCCTGTGAACAGGAGTCATTACTAGAGGCGTGCTTGTTTAGTCACTGAAACAACTAAACCTTGTCACCCTTGCTAATTGGCACCAAAATTACCAGTCTGTTAAAATAATTATTAATATCTATATCTTATATTTTAGGCACAAAATGTTGGTCGTATATTGTTTATGAACTGTAGCCCACTTGCCATGGCTGTAGCTCTAGTTAATGCTTACTGCCATTACGCCATAATGCTTTACTACCCCATGCAGCAAACAAGCACACGTGACAGATGGCGCCTCTTAGTGTGGTGTTTGGCAGAAGTTTGACCTAGAAGCTGGAGATGAAGTTGTATGTAAAATGTTGTATGTGAACTAGTATACAACCACCTGAAAGGAGCAATGTGTGATCAGTGCAGGCATGTGGACATAAACTTGCAAGGAGGAACGAAGGCTGGTAGTGTTAGCTCTGCTAACTTTAGTCACTTGGGAAACCAGTTTGACATTGTTTACCTGCAGACTCTAAATACATTGTGATCAATTTGAGTTTTTCTTCCTGTTTTCTTACCTTTTTTTACTAGTCTGTTAGTAGGAATTTCAATTGAAACGACTATGAAATTAGTCAATTTAACATACCTATTTATTACTATAGAAGGTGTCTGATTGGGTATACAATTTGAGGGAAAAACTGGACCTTATCAGTGTTGATTTCTCAGTTTATTCAATGTTCAAATATAGACAAACCTAAAAATTGTCATGCAACTGTGATTCACTGGTTAAAAAATGTTTCATCTTAATATTAAAATGTTCTGATCTTATGCTACATTTAAGTGCAGGCCACCAAATCATAGTCATTTGAATGTGGCAGGTCTAAATTAGCGGCAAGGGTACCAACACTGTAACATTGCAAGGCTATCCTGTAAAATTAACCCTAATAAAACAAGACATTGTAATGGCCACTCAAATATATGCACACACATGTTCCTTGTGGATTCTTTTGTAGTGTAAAAGTGTTATTTCTATGGTATCCCTGGCAATAGTTGCAACCAAGCCTAAAATAATTGCAGATGTATTATGTTTGTGTTGTAACATCCTCTCCCATGGTGTTATAAACTGCTGTGCAGCATTTTGGCATTCGAGAAACTATCCAATTCAAGTACCTGTCATTCAAACTGGGCTTCCTGGCCTGTGTTTCATGCCTCTCTGGTACCTGAAGCTACATGCCCTCTCTCTTTCAAAGTTTAAACCCAGGGTTGCTCTCGGTCTGAATGCTCGGGGTTGGCACGAGTTGCCTCACAGCGAGACCTCGCCGAGTTTGATTCATGGTCAAATCGCTGTCCTCTGTGAATATGTTCTCCCTTTGAATGTTGCGTGGGAGAACTGTTTCCTTCCATATTATAAAGAGTCGGGTGAAGTGGAGGCTGTAAATTACCCATAAGTGTGTCTCTATTAGTCTCTCTAAGAACTGGCAACTCATCCAGTGTGCCATGAAAAGAGATAGAAGCCTTAATATGCCTCAATTGGAAAAAGCAGAAACTATAATGGCCCTTAGTTTAAGGACGGTCATATGAATGGGTTGCTTTATAAGTTGAACACATTGGAACAGCTGGCGCTAATGGACTAAAAAGGTGGAGTTAATTGAAAACGGTTTGGTGCGAGGTCTGCTGTCACTATAGTCTATTACCTGCTGATGTTATGGACTACTTCACATAATGTTGTTTAAATCTATCACAGGGACTGTATGATATTTGGATTTGAAATGAAATTTCTCCAGCACCTTTTGTTGGAACCAGTTAAAACTCTGCACTTAGTAGTTATCAGCAGCCACTTAAACCAGGGCCTCGTGAGGAGATGTATCAAAGCATGCGTCCTTAAAATGTAAAATTGTTCACATAAACTTATCTGTATGACACTAACTGTGTTTGGATAGTCTGCCAATTGTAAGGTAGCACAAGTTAGCGGTGCCAGTAAAGTCTTTCAGAAACAGATTGTGTTGGAAGTAATTGGTTTCACACCATGGTGCATTCATCAAAATCAAAAGCAGCCCATGAAGCAGCAATGGTTTTCACACATGGCAGGCTGACACGTCTTAAACATTTTGCCTTGCATGCAAGGTTTTAAAAGAACCAGCCATTGCAAGAGCAACATATTTAATGTGGTCTAAACACAATTTCAGTGTGGGCCAATGACAGGAGAAGGTTACAGTGTGGAGATTATTGTTGATATATCGGTTTTGAGAGTGCTAAAAAAAAAGCGTGACAGTTGGTGTTAGGGTCTCCGAAATGCCTGTGGTGTGAAGTTGTAGATAATGAAGTGGAAAGAAGTGCTGATACTTTGATCAAGTGGTTAATTACTGTATGTAAATTGGGGAAACTCACAATGTAATTATGGTATGTTTTCAGATGTAGAGTCTGTGAGTAATTTAAAACAGCACATTTGTCCTGAGGAGGAACGTAATGCTGGCCTAACACATTTGCAGGTAAAATGTTTGTAAATTACCTTAATCTGTTCACAAATTTTCAACAATATCTGATTTGTTTTCAGCTAAGTTACATAATACTGCAACTCCAAACCTGATAATAGAAACCACCAATCACGGTGACGACGCACTTGTTTCGTTAGCTTCAACCAACCACAATCTCCTCTAACCTTTTCCATCGCCCTTTGTTCTGAAATCTCACCAAAAACAGGAGCCAAGTTGTGATCCCGGGTCCCAGGTGTCCGAGTCCAACATTTTGTTCACTATGGGGAGAGAACTGAAGAGAAAGAGTTGACAGCCGAGGGCTGATCTCTCAGTTTCTGTGTGGCATCACCTCACATAAACTCAAAGTTGGGAGGCATCAGAGTGGCACATTAAGACTTGTTAAGTCGGCGTTTGTGTTTCAGTGACAGAGTTTGCAGCAACACAAGGATATTACAGCTATATTATAGATTGATTACACTCACTTTCCTTCCCTGATTAAAAACCCCAAACTTGTAGGTTTGAATAATAGTAACAGCACTTAGTAACAGTCATATAGTCATTGTCTTGACATCTATTATACTGACTGCCTGGTTGCTTTTTAAATTAAACTGTTTTGATAATGCAGATACCGTTGCTTGTAAAGGCACTTATTCCTTGAGAAAGCTAAAGTTAGCATCTTTTTGTAATGTTATTTCTTCCAAAAACAAAAACGCAGCAACTCATATGAAGGCCAACTTGAATGTTCTATTAAGAGCCACACACCCCTCTCCCTTTATGTCCCCTAACCGCACTCACACTCCCTCACTGTACTATAAAACGTTAAATGTATGTCAACATCATTCAACATATTGGACACTTGACACTTACGTATTATTATTATTATTATTATTATTATTATTAGTAGTAGTAGTAGTAGTAGTAGTAGTAGTAGTAGTAGTAGTAGTAGGAGTAGTAGTAGTAGTAGTAGTAGTAGTAGGAGTAGTAGTAGTAGTATTTTTAATGTACTTATGTTCTTTCTGTTATTATATTGTATATGCATGTATGTGTACATATGTGTATGTATGTATGTATGTATGTATGTATGTATGTATGTATGTATGTATGTATGTATGTATGTATGTATGTATGTGTATATGTTTGTTTTGTTTTTTTGTACACATGTGGCTAAAATAAAATAAAATAAAAAATAAAAAAGAGCCAGTTAAAGGAAGTGTCTTCCATGAGCCTTTGTGGGCTGTTCACAGCCATTTGTTGGAATGAATGTATATATATTTGATTTCTTATTAGAATCTACACTTCTCTTTTTAGAACAACTGGTGAAGGTTCAGGTGTTGTTGCAATTGTTTCATTATGGTCCGTTTCAGCATTGTAGTATTAGTATAGTATTTTCTAAATGGAAAATATCCTCCTGCTTGATTTTAATTGGGGAGTCAAACCTGGTCCCTGGCACAAAGAATGACAACATGGGGGGAAAAAGGTAAATCTCCCTTGTAGATGGTATTGTTTCTATAGGTCATACAGAGGCTTGAGGAATACAGTTAGGTGTTTCATAAACAATTAAAACTCCACTCTTTAGATTTAGGTAAGCAGAGAACCATGAGTTTGACTAATATTACAGATTTTGTTCTGGGCATGTGCATAAAAAGTGTTATTTGACAACTTTGCAGTGTTTTGTTTGAATGATTGAATTACTGACAAAAATTGACACTGGCTTATATCAGATGAAGTCTATTACTGAATCAACCAAAACCACCTACTCCCACAGACCTTTCCCAAAGTGTTTTTGCAGATTTCACCTTAACAAAGCTGGATATTTTGGAGACTGGTTTACAGAGCTCAAATTTGGCCAGTAACTACAAGTTCTGTGTTGAGTAATAAACTTTGATGTATGAGGTAATCACAGAACACTGAATTATTGCCCACCTTGTTACAGTTCCTGGCATCAGGGAGAGTTTACAGCAAAGGCACAGATGGTTGATTCATTGAAAATCAACAAAACATATTTAAGGAGTGATGTTCGTTTTACACTTTGGGGATACAAAATAAAAACTAACTCCCAAAAGAAAAATGGAGGACATTTTTTGATGCTTACTGTTCACTTTATTTACAGAGCCCTACAATTTCTCATATTTGTGCATATGTGTGTGTGTGTGTGTGTGTGTGTGTGTGTGTGTGTGTGTGTGTGTGTGTGTGTGTGTGTGTGTGTGTGTGTGTGTGTGTGTGTGTGTGTGTGTGTGTGTGTGTTAATGGTAAAATGAAGGTTTAGCATTTATGTGCTGATAATGGCCAATACTACGTAGATATCTATCTATCTATCTATCTATCTATCTATCTATCTATCTATCTATCTATCTATCTATCTATCTATCTATCTATCTATCTACCTACCTACCTACCTACCTACCTACCAACCTACCAACCTTTCTACCTATCTACCTATCTATCTATCTTGTAGACAGTGAAAACAGTGAAGGTGTCAGGTGTTTGACAATGTCAGACTCTCCAATTACCTTGCACCTTTCTTTTGATGTCACTACTAATTTATGAAGCTGTTTTGACAGCCCTGTCATTATCAGCTCATATATAAATCTTTTACACTGATAAAGTTGTCAGTGTGTTAGCACATACAGTAAATGTGCATATAGCAGCACAGACTGAAGTTGTTCAATTTAAGCAGCGCTGGTTTCTTTTTACTATGTGCGTAGGTTTACCCTTACAAGCAAAAACCATTAGAAAACACAGACATCGTCCATGACTGCACAACTCTTCAAATGCATTAGCCTTGTGACAGGATATGTTTAGAAATTAAAGATGTAACTAATTGTTATGTCCTGTTTGTGATTACAATACAAAATATTAGCCGATCCAGGCTATTATTAAAAAATGACATTTCCTGACAGTGGAAAGGAACAGGATGAGTTTCCCAAAAGTTCAAAGACGTTTGACAGATTTTCAGTGAGTTTGTATATTTTTGGCAGCCAGCTCATCAAGTTGAGCATTTTTTTACCATTTAGATACATGAGTTAACGTAATTAACGGCCACATTGGTGGTGTTTTTTGGTTCCAATCCTACACAAAAACTCGCGATTTTACCTTGGGCTAACGACGTATAAATATGCAAAAAAAAATGTTTTAAATAATCCAATTATTGCAAAACAGACTTACACTATGTAAACACCCGAAATGACCCCTTCCCTCTTGGTAAATGTACATTTATTTTTGGAGGGTTACATTCACTTAAAATCTTAAAATCCTCCTCTTCCTACGATTAACTTTGTCAACCATCATCTTCTGTTTGTTTAAAGTTAAAACCAAACTGTTTCCAATCCATCCTGTTCATGTGAAAAAAACAAAACATGTGAATACTCCATATTCCAAAGTCTTTCCCTTTGGTGACACCTCATTATTCAATATTTTGTTGTGATTTCCCTAAAGACAGAAAATTAACATTCAAACTGACGAAACTCCTATAATCAAAGAGAATAACGTGTTTTCTGATTCTGTGCATTGATGTACATGACTGTTGGATATTGCGAAAAACTTCAAAAATATCATATATCAAACCTGCACCAAAAAAATGGAGCCCAGGTATGCTGAATGATTGACACACAGCGAATCCCTCAGTAATCAAAGTGTGCAGTAATGCTGCTTGTTTCATGTGCAGTCGTCCTCTCCATCAGATTGCTGCCCGTGGAATGTGGCTGTGCCTTGGACCAGGACTTTAATTAGAAACGACTGGTTTGAAGTCAGACCGGCCATTATCTGGCCAACAGAGAGAAAGAGGGAATATACACAGACTCTGTTTTCAAAGCTTAAGTAGATATGTATCAAATAGTCACACAGATGGATAAATGTGATTCCACGTCCCGCTTGACATTGTTGCTAAGCCTGTCTTCCACTTTTCATGCTACTGTGAAATTACTTGATTTGCAGCTGCTGCGGGCACAGGCTCGAGGACAAGAGAGTGGAACAGGATTGCAGATGCTGAAATCTGTGCAACACCAGAACACAACCAGTGGCACAGTGTCTAAATTTATCAGATAAATCACTCACTGATGCTTTTACTGCAATAAAATGCGACCCAGAAAACAATTAAGAATAAGCACTTATGACATCACGGTTTTCTGAGTTGCCTGGCCTGCTTTTGTCCATGAAAACTCTGAACTTGTTTGCACTTTAGCGGAAAACATTTTGAAAACGCTTGTTTAAATCTGTTATGTTTAATTGTAGGGGGAATAATTAAAAAATTAAAGTCATCAAATGGCAGATAACCAATTCACTAGCAAGCTTTTCTTGTTTGTAGCTTTGATGGTCTTTTGTCATTTGGAAGCTTAAACTTTAAACGTGAAACTTTAGAGAAAATGCTGGTAAGGGTATTCTGACATTTTTGTTTTACCTTTGTCTTTTTTTAGGGAGCCATATTTTTTGTATTTATTCAATTGTTGTTGTTTTTTTTATTAATTAACAGTTTTTCATTGCCAATATTTTTTTGTTGCTATTATAATTTTAGGCTTTATGACCCTGAAATTGTTTTTTTTTCATGTCTGTTCATTAGACTTTCTTTTGTTAGTGATTTTTTAAATAACTATTTGTCATTATTATGTTTGAAGTGTTGAGGCAGATTTTCCCATTTAGTGCCCAGAAGCTTTCCTGCAGCCACATTAAATAAACATTTAATTTGATACGAAGAAATTTAATAAAGTTGCAGACACCAACGACAGATGATACTCAGAATTTTCTTAGTTTCTCCTCTTTCATTTAATACAAATGAATCACCCAGCCAGTTCAGAAAATTATTTGATAAACGGTTGAATAAAGTCAACACTCCTTAATATAGAAGCCATGAAAAAAAAAAAAAACTGTGAAATTTGAATAATGACATAAGCTTTAGCCATTTACTTTTAATAGCACAACAGTGGACAGTGGGCTGTGAAAATCCAGGAAAGCCCCCTTTGGCCATGTGTCTTGCTGTCTTCAGCTGTGGTCTCTTTAATTACAGCGGGAACAATGGGTCAGTTGTCTCTATACAGTTGTGAGAGTAACATCTTTACAACATGGAGCAGCATGGAGAAAGCAGCTGTCAACGAGGATTTCTCTCAATCTCTCTCCGTCTCTCTTTTTTTTTTCTCTCTCTCTCCCTTCCCTTTTATCTGCTTGGCTTCGATGTTGCTAAGCACCGGGGCGAGCGCCCATGTTTGAGGAATATATTTGAGTGAGGAAAGCCATCCACATATTTATTCCTTTCCTCACTGCTGGATGAATCCACTTAGCATTTAGAATATGGGATGAGTTTCATCTGCACAGGTATGCCACGGTGGGCTGTCACCAAACCCTGTGATGTTTCTGAGGAATTTTAGACACGTCCAGGGGAATAGTTGTAGGGTTGTATTTACCTGAGATATTAATGTTAATAATAAAAAAAGGAGATGTCTTACATTACATCTTATCTGGTATTTAACTTAAGTATAAAAGGATGGGAGAAAGCTGAAGAAGAAAGTGCTTCTTACTGTTTTCTTGTGATCTAATGCTGGCCTTGATGAGGCTGTGGTTTTATACGAGATTTGGAGGCTTAAAGTGAAGCATGGTTTAAGAGAGTTAGGCACGATTCTGAAACAAGACAGTGTTTTTTTTAAAGTTGATTACAATTTGGCTTTAGGATTTATTTTTTATTCTTTATAATAAGCCAAACCACCGAAAATATACTTGTTATTATAAAACTTGATCTGCTGAATTATTGCAAAAGATGGGATGGCAAGAGATAGAGAAATTCAAGTAGCATCCAACTACACAGAAGTACTTTATTTATTCAAAGTGACCCAGCACAAATGAAACCAAAGAGTTGTCTGAGTCTGTATCGTTCAAACACGATGAAAAAGCATTTTTTTCCCCCTTAAATGTTGGCCACAGTGACTGTCTGATAACAGCAGTGGGATTTCCATAGAATAGCAAGCTGTGCAGGGAATACAGCACGGTGGGTAGTCAAACAGTCGTACTTATGAGATGCATAAAATAGCTTGGAATAAGGTATAAGCTGGTTTACACCCAGATGGTTGCATGTTATGTTGCACGGAGTCAAATTGAACAGAACAAAGTAGTGTTTAACCGTCTCCCCTGCAGTGCTGAAATAATGACCCGTCTTCATGTGTGTGATGTGATCTCTCTCTCTCTCTCTCTCTCTCTCTCTCTCTCTCTCTCTCTCTCTCTCTCTCTCTCCACTCTCTCTCTCTCTCTCTCTCTCTCTCTCTCTCGTGTTTCTTCCCCTCTTTCTCTAACTCTGCTTTTTTTTCCTCACATTTTTTAGCCAATGGAGATATGTGGCTCAGCAGGAGAAAAACTGCTGTACTGAAACAAGACCATGAATAATTAAAAAACAGTGTTATTAATGAACTTCCAGACATTATGTTAATGAACGATTTCAGTCTAATTTGTCAGCGCGACTTTTGTTGTCTGTTCCATCACTTTTCTATCCATATTAAGGGGCTAATATTATGACAGGGGATGAGAGTTGTGTCCTTGTATGGTACTAAAGTGCTGTTGGACTGCTAGCTTGAAACTAATGATGCAAAAACCCCTCTTATTATCATTTTCTAATGCAGGATTACAGTTCAACTATGGCTTTTATAAGGTTTTAAAGGCATTTATTGTGAATAACTTTTTGAAACTGGTCCAAGTTTTGCTTTAAAGTTGTGTTTTTTAGTTTGGTCAGTCGGAAATCTTACCACTTGAAATTAATTATTTTAATTGTATTTGGTCGATCACATTTCAAAATAAAAAAAAAACATTTAACAAAGAATATTGAGGCCAAGGTGCAGGAATTAGGGTTCATTTGAAAGGCAAGACACTTTAGTTTGTAAAATTATTCTTGTTCAGTATGATGCAAAAACCAAACGCAAAACATGCCAAACTTTTTGTTTCGTTTTCCAGTTTCAGGAAGTACTTTTTGAGTAGCATGAATGACACCTGGAGTGCCTTTCATCCATCCCAGACACTACCAGGACATTAAGGTCCTAACATTTCCTGAAATTGCCATTCTCCATGTTCCTCACAGAAATAGATTATCTGCGTTGGTCATGCTCTTAGAAATTGAGATTATTTGTCTGGTTTCAATAAAGAATATCTTTTCTTATCTTAGGTGAGGTGGAGGCTGAGTAAAAAATACAGGAGGAGGAGGAGTCTTCTCTTGTGGCTGTGACAGTTTGTAGGGTAACATTGCTACAACATGTAAAAGTTTGTTTCTAAATCAAACATTAAAAGTTAAAACAATTAGAACAACTGAGACGAACAGTAAAGTGTATAAAGCAGCAAAACTAGGCCTAACATAAACATTGACCCATCCACTTGTTTGCTGTAAATGTTCCTGACTTTTATCATAGAATGTACACAACATGGACATCGTCTCAGTGACATTTCCCATTTATTTCTAAAGAGGCGTAATGAAGCCATATTGGAAATGCTAGCTTAATTTGACTTGCAGCTAATCCAAAATTAGCAAAGAGGTGGAGTTGAGGCAAGTCAAACACACCCACCTGTCAGTCAAATCAGCCAAGCCAGTCAGAGCTTATCTTGCATAACTCTTAGACTTAATTCCATAAAACATTAAGTTGAATAAAATTCACCCCATACCCTTTGTTGGAATAAGAAATTAGCTATTCAAGCCATGCCTGTAACATGTTTGATTCTGCTTTAAATGTATGGATTCAAATAGAGATTCCTTGGCTTTTGCAGCCAGCCTCAAGTGGACACTTGAAGAACTGCAGTTTTCTGCTCTTCTGCAACAACTTAACTTTTCAACACCGGAGCATGCCCCTTGACTTTTACCTGCTGCATTCACACACCGACTCACCTCAACCTTTTGCAGACATTTTATTATTAGACTGTTGAGAAAAAATTGCATGAAGTTGAAGTGAGCAGGTTGGGCTGTTTGTTTACACACAGGCAGCACAGCTGGACAGTGTGGGGTCATTTTTGAGGAGTGTACTGAATATTTGAAATTTTTGATCTGTATGTCAAGAGACTCAGTGAGAATGTAGTTTGTGGTGTAACTTCCATTGCCAAGCTTGTACCCTGATTTGAACTGATATTCTGGTGGATATTGTTTTCAAATTCCAGACTGGGTCAACTCAAAAATCCTCACTAGAAAACATTGCTTTTTTGAATGATTGATGTGAATTTAATCCACCCTCTGTCTGCCCATCCCACTACACATACATCATCATTCACTTCCTTTAATTCCACTGAATAGTACTTTCTACTCATGAACCCTTTTACAAACAGCAGGCAGCTTAGAGAGTTACAACTATAGAAGGACTTTCTTTTTCTTACTCTTATTTTATTTAACTGAAGAATACATGGTTATGGATCGTGAACAGTCATGTACCACTATATTATATTACAGTACTCATATAAAGTGTCCTTGAATTATCAAAGCTGAACAATAAAATAGTTTACAGAACTAAAGGAGAAGCAATCAATCGTGACGTCACTGATTAATGTCTTTGAATACAATGTAAGGGATAAATATTTAATCACTCAGCAACACATTGTAACAAAGTGGTGATTTTCATAGAAGGTCCATGAGTGCCAGTTGTGTCGCATCATCATGACAAGATGGTAAGGCTGAGACCAAAGATCCCAAAGATCCATTAGTGTCCTCTTTTTCATTTTGACACCGACTTCTGGAAATCTGCCAACACTTACTATTATATTACAGCATCAACAACCCCCAGTTTATCTTTATTACCAGCTCCTAATCTCTGCTGACAGCTAATCATGTTACAAGTTCTCTGGGTCGCTTCCCTTGGTCACAGCTTTCTGTGTTTCCTTTGTTTCCGTTAAGCCATAATATTCATAACTAGTGATCACTGAATGCTCCATTATATGATGCATCCTCCGTCACAACTTGTGTCTTAATAAGAGAAACCAAACAGTCTCCCTGTGTGCTGCTTGTGTGCGCTGTGATTAATGTCTGCATGGTCTGGTCAAAGTGTCGATATCTTCAACAGCTGGGCCCATCTGTCATCTTTCTCCTGTGACACTCCTGAACGTAACTCAGGTCCGATCAGGGAGGCCATCCATCAAAGTGGTAAACAGAGACGTCTCACATTAGCAGCCCCGAACACTTCTCATCATATACCATAACAGACAAGCAATCATCTGGTATTATGTCGTGCCACGGGCTAATGTGAAATATTAACGGAAATATACGGCGCACCAGCTGCCGATCGGACGGGGCATCTGTGCTTTAGCGTAATGGGTGGGTGACAATTTAATATCACAGAGACAGTAGGTTGTAGATTTTCTTTATGCCTGTATTCCGCAACATTTTTTTTGGCACATCTTTCTATCTTCATCCTTTTTGTGTCTCTTTAACAGCGTTTTGTGTGTTTAAATCAAAGGCACAGAGTCCATTTACTCTGCTTACGCCTGCATATTGATTTGTGTTGTAAACTCAGTGCTCCAAAGTCTGAGCAGCAAAGTAGAGGAGAGCATTCACTTGTAGTTAAATTAGATCTGCTTTATAAGACACCCATAAAAATGAGTGATATGATGCATTCAGATGCATTTATTACATTTGCCTGTTGTGTTTTTTCCTCAAGGGGGCAGTAGATTCAGAGACAGCCCGTGTATCTCTTCATCTGTCTGATTGGTGACGGATTCACCACCATTACTGCTCAGATAAATGCTCCAGGAGTTGAGGCCATGGGCCAGCTTATGAGGGATCAACCTCATCGTTCTCTCCAACACACACACACACACACACACACACACACACACACACACACACACACAGACATAGACAAAAAGCACACACCTCCCCTCATCCCTCTGCTCTTCTTGCAGTCCTCTGCAGCACTCACTCCTGGCGGGGATTATGCTGACACTGTAGTGGGAGGAATATATGCATGTTGGAAATCAAGATATGGAGCTTTTGTCAGTGCTGTTGTCAAGTGATGGAGATAAATGTGTGTAAAATATGTGTTTTCAATGTTCTGCCTCAAACTCATCTCTTTTAAAACACAGCCAAATTTCCATTTCTATATTTTCCGCACTCCCTTCTAGCAAGGGGACTTTTTTATGTTCTCAATTGAAACACAGATAACGGTCTCAGCGGTGGGGATTCTTCTGAATAACTTGTTAAATTTAGAGATAAAAATGTGGTGATATCAGAGATAAAGCATCAGTCTCTGGGCTCTTGTGGCTGACCATTGTGGTCCATTATTTGGATTCAACCAACAGGGAACCACATGGTGTTTGAAAAAGAGAAACTCTATTAGATAAAGGAGGGCCAAATTAAGCACAGGTCCCCTGAAATTGAAGGGAGGTAGTGTTTCTTTGACTCTTTGAAACCCAAGCACGATCTGGCACACATCTAGGAGGAGAACGGCTAATTGCATCAGCACCTCTGCATAAAAACTCAGCCGGTTATGAAGACATAATGGGAAACAGGATTCCTCCGCGATGCTTGATGTAATGCACAACTTTTTTATTTCCTCGCTCAGAGGATTTTTATTTATTTCCTTCCATCTGGTGCGGTCAAAGCAGAGATAACCATTGCAACAGTAGGAAACATATCATATGTTTCGAAGAATGAAGCAAAGGAGGCCAATAAGTGGGGCAGTTAAATGGAAATAGTTTCATTTCCTTTGGTGTAAACAAATACCCCATGTAGTCCTCGGACCAGAGCTGTGGGTAATCAGCCGCTCTAACTCAACAGAACACTTTGCCCTGAGCTAAACATAATACTTCCTGCACTTAACTAAATCCATTTTTCAACCCTCAGAAGAGTTATGACACACCAATGCTTTATTGCACAAATGTCTCTTAAAATTAAGGCAGTGCTAACATGCAAGCTCATTGTGTTTGTTTCAAAAAACAGACGTTTTGGGGGGAATTCAGACCATCGGCACAATTTGGGAATTGGGCTTTATAGTGAGTGCTCCTGTTTCTCTTCATCTCATATTTTGTACAATGAAAATCGAGCTGTTAACATTTGAAAAAACACCTTGAACTTCTCTTCTATTTCAATTGGATGCTCTTCATGTTCATTTACATATATCAAGAGGTTAAAGTCAACAGGCCATTCTCCATCAGTGTGAATTCCTCTCTCACAGCTCAATGTTTGTTCATCACACACTGCATCGCTGATGGTAGCAATCTCTAATAATTAATCCCTGCCTGCAGCTACAGGTCTGCACAGATTTGTATAGATCTACACAAACAAAAACCACTCAAAGTCAAAGAAATCCTTTCCAAGGACGAAAATACTCAGTATATGAGACATGACACCTGCCTCAGACTGGGATCAAGTGTGCCTTCGTTTTCTTGTTTCTCATCCAAGTTCACCCTTTTGTAATTAGCACCTCGCCACTCTGCGCTGGGCTATAGTTGACTGCTAAGGCGAGGATGACGCCCCGCACCTCTGTAATAGCATGAATGCTTCTTTCACCCCATCACAGAGAGACGCAGGAGGTCTCTCTTCCACGTCTGCAGGTGGTGTGAATGCTAATGCTGCACCTTCTGGAGCAGCATGTCTGTATCCAAAGCCAAAGTTCTTTATTCCCAGGTGCTCCTGTTTGCACAACCTCGCATAAACACTTTGCCCATTTGTTTCACTCAGATTGTAATGGTGCTTGACTGGCTCCCTCACGTCTTGCACGTTTCAGTTCATATCTCAGCGGTAAAGCAGGAGACAGGTCGGCGTGAGGTCCCGCTGCGAGGTGTTGCTAGATAAAGCACACTGCAGGTAAAAACATGCATGGCCACTCACCATTACATCACTCCCCATGCTGTCCCTGGGATGGTGCTCTTAATTAGAAGGGTTTGGAACTCCGGTTTTACTGCCCTGCATTACCATTTCATATCATACAGTCTAAGTCGCAAGCTACGCTAAAACATGGCAGGGAAGTACAGTATATTATGAAAATCTGCTGTAATTGACACTATTTTGGAGCTCCTCTATGGCTTTATTTTCCACTTCTGCTTCCTCGTCTGCGTTGTCTTTGGCGATTAGCCTGTTCCTCACCTGTACTTCCTCCCAAGACAATGGGCCGTTCTGCTCATACAGATGATGAGGTGCAGTATCAAAGCCAAATGAGATGGCTGCCAATTAGAGAGGGCTTCCAGGTGCATTTCAATGCAAACTCGCACCACTAACTGCACCCTGTAGTGTCTCCATTCAAAGGCACATTACAACAGGGAGACTTCAACTGAACTTATGAAAGTATTTCAATTACCGGCATCAGTGACGGACTTCTTTTCAATACTTAGCACAGGGAGGGGGTTTCGAACTTTGTAATGATGTCTTACTAAATGTTCTAAGTGAGAAGTTAAATCGACTTGCCACTGGTTCAGTTTGTGTAACCTCTTCTTTTTCAAGGGAGTTAACTGAAAAAAAATCAAATAATCCATTTTCCTGTGTTCTGGATGGACTCCAGTTCAAATGCTTGGACACAGTTTGAGACCGAGCTGTTTTTGGACATCCCCCACACTCCTCAGGGGACACAATGGACTTTATTATGAAGTCTCTTTAAGGGCTGTTGCAAAAAAGCTTCAGATAAACTCAGCTATCTCTTTATCCACACACAGATCTTGTCAGAAAACATGGAGTGTGTGTAAAAAAAAAAAGTATATAGCAAAACTTAAAGAAGGAAAAACTATAAATGCTGCCCAATAGGAGGAAAATCAGTGTATATTCCACACTTATATTCAACATGTTATCATTTTAAGCTCCACCAACAGACCAGGAGCTTCCCTCTTTAAGCACCTTTTACCCAAAACAGGTCATGTGAGAATAAAAGCCCTTCCTATGTTCTTATGAACATGTTTCCTGAATTTGCAAGTGCACAGTGGTGCACCGAAGTGGCCTTTGAATCAAAATTTGCAGTTATTATTCAAATTAAATCAAGTCAGGGCAGACGGGAAGAGCAGTCAGAAGAAGAAGAAGCTCGCTGCTGTAAATCTTGAAGCTCTACCTCTGTGATTGCTTAGGCCACCATGGAATAAAGATTAGAAGAAAATCACTAATCACAGCGGATGTCATTAGCATACTAGCAATAACGGGATGCAAAAGGGGGAAAAGAGGAATTGCCTTATAGTGCTGGTTAAAGTAGGAATCAATGCCGTGTATTGGATGCACACAGCTGCTTGACAAACAGATATATTCACTGGCAAACACGGGTGAAGGAAGTGTCTAATAATGATGTTTTTTTCAATGTTTTTGTCTGAGTCACTCGCTGAGGCACTTGATGCTAATATCACATTCCCCCTCTCTCTTTTGATCAGCTTTTGCAGCTGGGCTGCCCTGCCTCACTTGGATGCATCAACAAAGCTTGAAGTGGCCACTCTAATCTGGTTAAGTATCGCCTGGTTGGGGAGAAATTAGCAGGATTCTTTTAACTTTTCAAACAAACATAATACAGTCAAACTTGCTGGATGAGAATCAATTAGATGAACTGAAAATAGGTTCAACTGCAGGGAGGGGGAAGAGATTGCGTTTCATTTCTGGAAGTCATCTAATGCATCTATTCAATGGCATATGCCAGTAGTGTCACATGGAAGCCATGTTTCAGTCCGGGGAAATGAATGAAGCAGAGGAGGATCTGTTAAAATACAGCCAGGATATGTTTCACAAATCTTTTTCACCCTTGTGGGGATATCGACAGTATCAGCATTTCTTCAAAAGTAGTTATTCCCTGCCTGAGTCCATAGGATACTGTAAGGAATTATGGGATTATTTTACAATAACTGCATAGTTTCTCACAGGGAATTGCTCCATTGGAAACCTATTAATCTATATGGCTGTATTCAATCCCTACAAATGACATATAGAGTTTATTTCACATATTTGTTGCTGTGAAGACAGAAAAATTACCTAAAACCAATCTGCTTTAAGGCCACTATAACAAAACAGTACAATGCATGTATCTTTACTTGTTAAAATAATGAATTATTAAGCTCTAAAATACATCTGATATGCACTTACATCTTAAACCTTCAACAACAAAAGTTTTCATTTAAAATATTCACCCAATAAATCATTTCTCCACTCTGACTTAATGTATGTTTGTGTATCTAAAGTGAAGCAAATCCATTTCTATTCCTGTCAAAGATTAGATTAATTACCTCAGAGATAGCAAAAGAAATAGTTAGCGTGATACTATTTTGCAATCAACATCTTCTCTTTTCAAAAGATGAGATTTTGAAAGAAAAAAACTGACTTCTTTTATTATCCACTTGCCTAACAGATGGTTCGGAGGGGGAAAAAAGAATATGATCACAATACCAACATTTACGTGGTATTGAACATTTTCTCCCATCGGATCTTTAGGGCAGATTGTCTCCATTTTTCAAAGTGTCTAAAGCCTTTGTTTGAGAGAGATCTGTTAAATCTGTCTTGCTGCTAATAAACTGCCATTATTCCTCCAAACAAGGCTGCGCTCATTAATAATGCTTCTGTCAGGTGCTCATTCTCCTCCGTGAAAATAGAAAATATCATTAATTACAGTTTCTGTCACCCTCTGACAGCTCCGGCAATTGTTCCAGTCCCTGAGTTCTGTTTCATTGTGTGCGTACCTAGTGACCACCTATTCTTTACAGTCTCAATGGGGATGTCCAGCATGTGAGAGGCACAAAGGCCCTAAGAGATCTCAGCACACATTGCAAAGCTTCTGTCCCAGCAACACATTAGTCATCCAGGGAGCGATTGAGTCTTGGTGCTAGACTCAAAATGTAGATCTATCTCACTCTCTCAAGCAGGGGAAGAGTATCCGTCAAGATGGAGTCGTTTTACACCATCTCGTTGTGTTTTTTTTTTGTTTTTTTTTGCTACTTAGAGTGAGAAACACAGAGAGATTTTTTTATCCAATTCATCAGCAGGAAAAGAATGAAGAAAAAATATTGCTGCAGCTGAATGGAAGAGTTGTATGAATATACAAGGATGCTGCATGTGTGATGCTTACAAATGAATAAAAAGAAAACAGTTGCCGGACAGGAGCTTAACTCCCCCGCCATAAACACACAGTTTGTTAACAGAGAGAGATGCTCTAATTGTTTAGTTTCACATGTAAACTGCAGAGAGGCTCACAATCACACACCAACTGTTCCCCAGAGTGTCTGTGTTTGGCGTGTTTCTCTTATTCATGCTGGTCAACTTAATACCGCTGTGACCACTCATTACTCACAAATTCAGACCTGTTAAATGTTATCAACTGCCTGTCAGCCCGCTAGCAACATATAGATAAATGTATCAGCATTCATGCAGGAATCATTTCAGCTTGTGCATGTTTATTGAAGAATGCTGGAGAAAAATCAGCATGTGTTTGTGCTCTGCAGATAGGTATATTTTTGCCAAATGAGTTTGAAAAGACATGTATTGTCTGTGGTAATTTATGTACACCTTTATGAGACTTCTGTAGACTTGAAGTATTGCCGCAGTAAAATCAAAATGTGGAATTCACTGCCTGCGTATTGAATAAAAGTGGTTTTATTTAAATGAAGAACACAGAATATTACAGGACATAACATAATGCACAACAAAAACCTGGAGGTTTTAAATCAAGTGTACATCTTTACATGTGGTCATCTTTTGTGGCTTGGATGCATTGTTATATCGGAGTAAAAGAGTTAGAGTTAGGGAACTTTTGCAGTCAATAAATGGGAAAAAGTTACACTTAAATAAAACAAAACCAGCAAGAGTGCTGCTGACAGCAAAGAGACCCTGCTAAGATAAAAATGAAATAAGAATACAGATACGCTTTTATTCCAGACAGCATTACTTTCAGGGTAGACTTATTCTTTTTTTTTTTTAGCTTTTTCTACTTCTTTCAAAAGGTTTGCATTAACTACAATTCTTGATCAATGTATTCCTGATGTTATTACACAAAGAGATCACTCATGCTGGATATATATGTAAAGAATCACGAGATAATGTTACAATGATCAGTGCTTTATACATACAAATAGGTTGATAGCTTCATATATCATGATTATAATTACTATATATGAAATAACCCATAACTGTTATCAAAAATGGATACATATAAGATACTGTGTGAAGATGATGTTCTGCAGAGATGAAATGTTATTGGATGTAAGGTTAACACACAAGAGAGAGGCCATACAGGGTGGTGTGAAGGAATGAAATGAAGTGATAATAAACAACAGTGGGCTCAATTAGTCTCTCAAAGAGAAAAGAAGCTGCTCTTCAAAGAGAGAGATCTGTTGTTCATTATTCATTTTCAGTCCAGGAGAAGCCCAAATCATTCTTTTGATATTATGCGGCTGTGATAAGCCGTATTAATGGATAAGCTGTCCAAATTCCATACTGTGTCTGAAGTTATTGCTGAAATATTCTTCCCCATATTCTGTCAAACACTGGATTATATGACACAGTAATGCAGACTTTGGTTAAAGTTCCCCATGATGGATACGCTTTGTCGGACACAGAACTGGACCCCATACATGGATGTAATTAAACAAGGCCAAGTGATAGCAATAATGTATCATCCACGAGAGCCGGGGTCTTGGCTTCCTGTGAACCAGCGTTACCGCAGACAAATGACTTGCAGCAGTCGCCAGCGTCGCTTTTAACTTTGCATGGAGCAGACACGGGGAGGGAGTGTCTCCCTATCAGTGGTGGCCCGGCCAAGACAAATGGACAGTCATAATCCCCCCACTGCTGGAGAATGTGCTTTATTAGAATACCATACAGAGGATGTGAAATATTTTTCTTGCAGTGCGAATCCGTTTCCAGCTCGTTCTTCTCCACACACAAGTCATACTTGACAGTTTTTTCGGAGCAGCTTAGCCATCTCGGAGCTACTTGCCTTCAAAGTTAGATAAGTTGTCTGTCAAGGAAGAGAGTCTGAGATGTATTATTACTGCCTGTTCGTGCCCCCTCTTAGAGGAGTGTGCAGATATAAGTAGGGCATAACATTCTGTATCATTAAGTTGGACAAAATGCACAGAGTTTAGCTAAGGAGAAATCCAAACACTCCTAAAGGAGGGTGTTAAATTTAGGTCTTCATTCTGGTATCTGTTTGCAAACACTATTTATCTGTTCACTTACAGGATGCTCTGTTTGGACCGTGCGTGCAGCAAATGCTGACACAGAGAGTTGTAGCTATTATTGCATATCATTACATGAATAAATTATGTGTATGATTACATGCAAAAGTTTGTTCAACGATTCTCCAATTTGGGTTTGTTGGATTAGAGGAGGGCATGCAAGGTTGTGAATACACCGAGACCTGTTTTAATAATGAAGAGTAAAATGACAAGAAGTACTTTTCTAATATTCGAAATCAGAAAGATTAAGGCGGAGATAAAAACACTTCTTGTAGTATTTTTTTTTTTTTAACCTTGGCTTGATTCATTGTCTTGTCCAGAAACTATTACAGAAAACAAGCTTCATAGTCTGTACACCCACGCACATTGACTTGCATTCACTTCCTCTTTGTGTTGCCCTCCTCTGCTCCCTCACTATTGTCATTCATGTTACCCAGACACTCGGGGCTCTAAACACGCCTGCTTTTATCTCATACGCGTCGGTCATTTCCTTGAACACAGTAAAGACCTGCGGTGCCAAGAAAATCGTTTATGACTTCTTATGTCCTATCCAGTCCTCCGGGGGTTCTGCAGTGTCAGGGGAATGTAGATGAGCCCACCTCAGACCTCTTTTGGCTGCTTTCTGATAGATCCACAGATGGTTTTCTTGCACGCCCAGACCCCCAACAGGACCTCCTATCCTTGCTCTAAACTGACCATCTGAGCCCTTTTATCGTAGGTCGCTCAGCTCTCATTTGAACCCATCACTTCTCTGTTTGTCAGGCTGCCCATACCCTTCATTTTACATTAAGACATATCAGCCTAAAATGGAAGACATTATTCATCTTTTTTCAAGACTGAGTCTGTATTAAATTGAGTTTGTGCAAAAATGTACACACCAAAAGATTTATGTTGTAATTACTTTAGTATAATTACGGAGGAAACGGTAAATCAACACAACTTGAGGAATAAACACACAATCAATTAGAATGAAAAATAAGAATTCATAAGGCTCAAAAATAGCTAGAATAATTTTTCAACATTTTTTCAATAATTTGAAGGATATCAATATTTAGCAAGTGGTTATTTTTTAAACATCTGTTTTGGAAATGTCTGTCCATTAACAAGACTACCGACTGTTCTGGTGTTACTCAGATGCCTTTTTGGATTGCTGTTGCTCAGCAGATGGGTTGCACATGCACATTTTGGTAGAAAACTGTGACATGTTAGCATATTTGATATTCATGATTAATGTTAGGGTCAAATCAAGTTTCTTTGTGGTGAATAGCTTATTGACCTTTAAAATTGTGCGTTTATTTTGCTTTTATGCTTATAACTGTGTAATAAGTCATATATTATACTCAAAATGTGTAATTTTGATTTAGGAACTTTTAGTAATATATATATAGTAACATACAATATGAAGGACCATGATATCTAAGCATGAAGGCATCATTTTTTTTTTGCTGCCATTTTTTCATATTTTTGACCTCACTTTATGCCCCTCACCCTTCAAAAAATTCAGCATTTCAAAAGTGGAGGGACAGACCTGCCAGTCTGTCACAGAAGCTGACAGCTAACACAAGCTAACACACACACATCCACACACATTCACATTCACATTCACACCTACAGGCGATCCTTCAGTCACCCTGAGCTGCATGTCTCTGGACTGTGGGAGAAAACTGGGGCACCCGGAGGAGAAACACAGAAACACAGGGACAAACACGCAAACCCTTTTGCAGTTAAGTGACAGAGTCACTGAGCCACCATGCTTCCCCCACTGAAATCAGACTGAAGTTTCTTTTCTAGCAGCAGCAGCAGCAGCAGCAGCAGCAGCAGCAGCAGCAGCAGCTCTATCACAGTGAGGCTCCATGCCTCTTCAGTGGAAATGCAAATCATGAGACACATTAATTTTTCTCCAAAGAAAAAGCTATTACTCAGCCACTGCTGCTGCACAATCAGTCTTTTTTGAAGCAACAGTTAGGTCAAGACGAGCCATTAAATGCCTTATGTGATGAAATAAAATCAAAAGTCCTGTTAGAAAATGGTTTCCAAACTTTGACTTGAATCTCAAAGTATACCATAGGCAATGGAGTTAGCTTTGCAGGTGCCTTAGATCAGAAGAGGCCCTTCTTTTACCATAAGACGATCATATTTGTTTAGTTTTCTTAATAAAATAGCCCTTTAAAGCAGAAAAAAAGTGTTATTTGATTTTATCTTTGCTTGGCCTATTGTGTTTTATTTCATTTTATAACATCCCTAAAGGAAGCTTTAGATGAGGAAAAAAATCTAACCTCAATGTAGCTGTTAATGTTTTTTAAGCAATGAGTAATATCTCTTGAAGAAGCCGCAAAGATGAGAAAAAATTAACATTTTACTTGTTTACTCTCCAAAATATCCCAAAAGAAGCATTATGTGAAAAACATAAAAATAGGAACAAACATTTATTTAGCCTGACAAGTTTTGTTTGCATCATAAACTACAGTATCCCTTGAATGCAGAGAAAAATATGTTTTTAAAACTGTATTCATCCTTATGTTTTGATTGTACTTCAAAAATGCATCAAGGAAGCCATCTTTGTAGAAAAAATACTTATTCAATTTCATTAATGTTAACCCTAACGCCAAATATGACTTGCTTGTTTTAACAGTTTATATAATTTGACAAAGCCTTACTTTGTATAGAGCCTAACATGTATACCTAGTAGCTACAAAAAGCTAATTGCCATTATTTTGTTTGTTGTAACTATTTATTTTGTCTTTCTTTACTCTAAATTAAATACACATTTGGACTTAGGACAAATAGGGTCTATTATTATGATCATATGGAGGGAATACTTACATTATCTTCAAGAAGAAATACACTACATATTTTCACCGTTTTTTCTAACCCATGATGCTATAATCCAATACATGACAATACGTTGGGATTACCACTGAATTTATCTATAAGCAGGTCTTTCCTTCCATCCTCTGCAGATTATAGAATGATCTTATGAAAGGAATTTAGGATAATATTTCCAGATTACAGTTAAATCCTGAAGGTAAGATACACAGAAGATGCACAATAAATGCTTCTGTTTGGAGTCAATAATATATCTGGTGTACTTGATGGAGAGTTAAGTGGTAAATCCAACCATTAAACATGTTTCAAGTATCGTAAGTGGACATAAAAAGTGAGAAATGAGTCTTGGAGATTGTGAAAAAGTCATGAATCCCCCAAAGTATGCTATCAAAGACCAGTTGATTGAAACTGAAATTGGGCTAAAAGGGTTTAAAGTTGGTTAAAGCTGATCAAACATGACAACCAAGCACAGGATATCAATTTTAATCACAGGATATCAATCTTAATCTCTGTACCAACTCTGTAATTCTGTGATTTTTCAGAATATTAAAGGTGCAAGAGCGTTTACCCAGGAAACGACAAATTGTGGTTGAGCATGAGATTGGATTTCGTTCAGCATAGATTTCCTCTCTGAGTCAGGTACTGTAGCACGGCTCAGCCCTCTTTAAGAGTACAGTTAACAAACTTTGTGTGTGTTGGCGCTGAGTGCTTATGTGCTCAGACAAGGTGCTGTGTGTCGGGCCTCCTTAAAGGGGGCTGAGCACTGTGGATTACAACCCAGGCTAATGTTTAGCCCCCCACCCCAGACGACATGACTCATAAGCTCTAAAGAGCTGCCGCATATGTCTGCGCCGTAAGTCCATTTGTGATATGACAACATGACCTTTGGGTTTGGAGCCATCTGTTCAGCTCCAAATGTTTACATAAGAGCAGAGAAATGCTTTGTATTTGAACTGAGTTTTAGAAAATATGCTCCACAAACAACCCGTTTATAACAAATTGTGTCCTCGGTACTGCTGTGACCAAGTCAACTGCATGCACCGTAACGGAGCTCATGGGTTCATTTTCCCTGGGTTACAATATTTCAACATGATACATCTTCTAGGCATGGATAATTACCTGGAGAAGGGGCCTGTGACTATATTTAGAAACATATTCTGGTCCTATTTGTGTTCGTTTTTTCAAGGGCTGCACTGAAGCAAATTTCCCCCAAACCACTTGTAGGCTACTTTCAAACCCAACTATTACATGTTATTCCCTTTCTATGTAAATAGCACAAACTTTTTGAGAATGAATTGAGCACTGAGCATCACAGAAAAATACCTCAAGAATGTAATTCATTAATTTTGTCTACCACCCCCACACTTTAATCTCTGTTTTGGTCTCCTCTTTTGGCTGCTCAATGCTACACCATGTGAATTAGGTCATTACTAACAATGTTGTTTTAGTGCTGAACTGCTATGTGCAATGGATGTATGATAATAGTTTCTGCATTAAAGCATTGAAGGTCTAGGGGCGGAGCCAGACTTGTTTGATTTGGGGGACAAACTGGGGCCCTGTCTTATACAGGGGCGGCATTAAGTATGTTTTCACATACTATTGTTTCTGAAGCGCTGTTTTGAGGCCAGTCGGCGTCGGCAGCCATATTGCTGCTGTCGAGCGAGTGTGACATAAAGAGGCTGGCTTTGAGCCTCCTAGCCAACAGCTACAGTGTTCTCGTCTGTCAATCAAGTCAGCTGTGTCTCTCATTGGAAGACTCGTAATCTCAATATCTTCAAAATTGCTGCGTTAGAAAAAAATTAACCCCCCATTACAGTGTGTGCTGATCGAGAAATGAGCTATCCAGGCTACACTCGTATTTTGTACCAGCCTGTAAACATGTTTATTTCTACTGTAAAGATCTGCTTTTTTAAATTGGTGTGTATGTGGTTTCCGGTACTTCTGGAGCCAGCCTCAAGCGGATCCTCGATGAACTGCAGTTTTTAGCACTTCCATATTGAACTCATATTTTAAGACTGGAGGTTGCAGCTTGGTGTCTATGTGCAGTCCGTGTAAAGCCAAATAAATTGAAAGTACTATATTACTGCATAGGCAACTGATGGAAACTGTGATTTTTGTTGTCAATTCTTTTTCAGGGTTTAAATACGAAAAAATTGTTTCTCAGTTAACACTATAGCTATTAATTTGTTGTTGATATGGTAATTATGAAACATATTTCTTTTAGGTGAGATTTTCATTGTATAGTTGTGAAGTTACTTTGCTTTAATAAATGTCAACATGTTAATACAAATGTACATGTAAGTATTGCTCTAACTGGGAAATAAATACCTGTAATCCATTTACTTTTCTGTTTGTTTTTTCAGTCTTCATTGATTTTTTTAATGTAATTAAATCAGATTTGGGGTGGCCAGCTGAACCTTTTCATCCAAAACACAGTATGTTAGCTTGAAGTAGTTTTACATTAGCCAAGCTAGATCAGAGTTTGTTTGTTTTATGCTAGATGACAGTCATCTTAAAAGTCATTGTGCTCCAATTTATGAATTTCTTTGTCATCATCTCTTGATTCCCCAGTGTATCTGCAGAAGATGAATACGGAGAATAAAAGTCCTCTCCAGCTCTGTATATAGATCTCTGTATCCGCTCAGTTGTGCCAACGCTTAAGCACTTCAATAAAAACTGTTGCATAAGTGCTGTATAAATATATATTGGAACTATACATTACTGAGCTTGAATACCCTCTAACTCCTCCTCAAGACTCGTGACTGAAACTGTAGCATTAGTCTGTGAAGGATTTAGTGATTGAGTTTTCAGCAACCTTTAAATTATCTCCATTCATTTCCCTCCTAGTATGATTTTCATTTTGGAAATGAATCCAATAGAAAACAAATGACCGATTTAGTAAAGCAATAATTAATTATAGAAGTTGTTAACCTTTTCTTTGCTTCTTACCATGTTGCCACTAACTCACCACATGTTTTTTTTAATTGATGGCCCAAACACAAAAACTTCATAAATTAGAACTGTGGCACCTGTGGGCAGAGTGTTAAATTGCTTTCACCTCCTTTGTGTTGACCTGTTATTACTGCAGTTTCACTATGAGAGTATTTGGCTGAAAATTAATTTAGAAATGGCGGAAATTAACAAATAAATTTAGGGCGGTTGAATTTGAATTGTATGAAATGTGAGATAAATAAGCACAGGCAAAGCCTGTGGCAAAGGGTTCCAGTCAAGTTTAGGCCCATACATCACTCTTTCTGCTCTTTACTGATGTACACATAAAACATGCATATCACATAACACAAAGAACAGTAAATATTCCTCTATTTAACTGTCAAATCATCCAGATGTGCAGTGGTCTGTTTATCTCCCTTGTTTTGACATTTCACATAAAGACTACACAAATGAAAGCCTGGTTTATCACTCATTAGCACCATCAATCAAACATGTGAAAAAAAACTTTAAATATACAACAGTGCTGACATGTGGAACTAGCTGTTGACACAGCTCAGATACGTTTGGCCCCTAAACAAACCATTCCTGGGGAAATCATCTGTTAACGTCATGCTTGTGGCAAGAATGTGTTTGCGTTTTTAGTGTCGGAGGGAGCTCTGCTGTTAAAACAATCGCTGACCATCATTACTCTTAACTACGCTAAAAAGGGAGAGCTATTTGTTCTTGCCACATATGTATACATCGCTCATAAACCACAACACATTTTTTAAAAGCTAATGTTTCACTGAGAGTGGGGTTTTGTAATAAATGATCGCACACTCTCGCCCTCATTTTCTGATTTGTTAGGATCCATTTAAGCATAGAAACCATAAAAGAGTGGTTAAATTTCTCTATGCTTTGCAGAGTGGTTTTCTTCCAAAATACACACAAACTGAGGCGATAACAGTTAATCAGCCGCTGACAAACATCTTAACAGCAGGTAGACGAGCAAACAAATCTGCATGGAGCCCATCCTGCTTGTCAGCTGGAGCCGTCACAGTTTACGTGTAACGTTTATCTTAGAGAGGAAACAGATAAGTAAATAAGTCCCAGGGGAACAAGGCCTCTGATAATGTAAAGGAGCCGTAATGGTTGCTCATTGGATAGGTTGTGTTTTGGACAGGAAGTCCCCCCCCCCCCCATCCTGGAGAAATTTGACCTGGGCATGAGGGTCAGCAGCTTGTCACAATTATCCTCCAGATCTTTTTACTTCCACATTGAGAAAAAAAACCAAGAGTGTCACAGGAAGGGAAGAATCCAGTTGGCAAATCCTTTATCAGCCCATCAGCACCACTGCATGACATGGGAAGACGGCCAGACATTCTTCGCACAGGAGATCGCTTTCTTGGCTCGGCCTGTGTTTAAGTGGGTCCTCTGCCACTTCTCTGCTGCTGATAGTAACCCATTTGGCAGACAGACGTGACTCCGTTGCAGGGAGGAGGCAATAAGCAGATCCAGGCACTGTGAACTTCCCCCCCAGTTATTCGAGGAATGTTTGGAAAAGATTAATTCCCCATATTACTCACAAGGTTTGTTAAAAGTCCTCTACTTTTGACTCTGATAAGTTATATCTGTCTGTCCTGGATGCATGACAGAAGGTATGGTCAGCCAGAAACCTGCACTCCTAAAGTACACAGGGCCTCGGTGTGCTGGCTGAAGGACACTGTGACAGGGATCTTTTTGCCTCTGCAGGGAGCTGTCACTGCCCGGTTAAAAAAGGAAGGAAAAAAAGGTTTCAAAGTCACAATAAAACCTGTTTTACACCCTCTGCATCTTCAGCGTTTTTTATTTCAATTTAACACCAAAGGTTCTAGAAAAAAATCATGAAACTAAGCTTACTATAAAATATTTGTAATCCTTTAGATTATTTTTAAACATATATGTAAATATTGTTGGAAAACTTACAATCCTGACAGGGTGAGCAGGGGGGGCAGAGATGGATTCTAATTTGCCTAACCATTGGTCCAGTATCCATTATCCCGCTTAATACCCAGCTGCAAGCCAAAGACATAAACAAGTTGACAAAAACTGTACATTTAAAGATAACTGTATTGACTTTGGAAAAATGTATTTATACACCCAACTGTCATTCTTTCCCGCCTTTTGAGACCAGCCGAAGACGTAAACAAACATTTATGCCATAATGTTAAAGCTGGGGTTGGTAGTCAGATTTAGATACACTTTTTGTTATACTGGTTAAAATGATCTTTATGTCCTGATGGCAATCAATACATAATGTGTTCTTAAAATAGATTGAAAAAAAGCCGCTATCTACAGCTGGAGTAAACCTGGGAAAACACCAACCAATCCCTGCCATCAGGATCCAAATTATGAAACCAATCAAATCCCGTCCTGCCGTTCTGCCCGCCTCCTGCGCCTATATTTCATGTTTGTTTGTGTTTTTAACTTTCACTATGATAATGTTTTGGTGTTTTCTTCCGGGTGAGTGAGACATGAGTTGATGTAGTGCTAAACACAAACGACGTGCTGAAGACCGGTTTTGAATCAGTCATGATCATATGGTCGCGAATCAGCTGTGCTCGTGCATGTGAGCGGGGGAGGAGCTCCGAGGCAAGGGGATGAGGGGTTAGACGGAGTCCTGAGGAAATGCTACATTCAAATTCATGCTAGTTTTCAGTGACTACCAACCCTAGCTTTAATCAATTTAGAGAGCCAATGGAAACACATAAGTTTGCCACAGGCAGTGAGTTTACATGACCACTTCTTGCTATTCCAATTAAGATCTTTCCAATTGAAAATTCTGCATCATCTGTTTACACGGGGTATGACCTTCGCCAATCTGGTATTTACATGCTTGTGGTGCTGATTGTACCTTCGTTACCATGACATCATAGCAGCTTGACTTTCGCTATAGCCTGCCAACGTGACATCATGGCATTGCAACACAATAACGATGATGAAGGTCGAGTGTCTGTTGTGTGGATTAGTGGCTTTTGTCTTTGTCTTGTTTTTAATGAAGCAGCACAAAAATAGTGCCTTGTTGCTATTGGGGGCAATGCGGAGGAGAAGGGGAGAGGCTGGCTGTTTTGTTGGAGAGATCATGGGTTCTTTATTTTTGCCCATCAAGACGATTAATAATGTTTGATCATTTCGAAATGTAAAAAAGGATCCTTTTTTCATTCTCTGACCAGTGTTCTCACACTGTCTCGAGCCACGCAAGTTGAGAAACGAGCCTGCCAATGCTGGAAAATGCCAACAGAATACAACCGGAATGAGTGTATTCATGGTTGTTTAATTGGAAAAAAAAGGAATACACCACCCCCTTTTTTTTCAATTAAAATTTGATTTATTTATGTAGGAGGTATTTATGAAACAATTTCTAAAATTAAGACACCAAGTCGATCACCTCTGCCAGCTCTTTATAATGCCTTATTGTGAGGATAGAATAGAGGATAGTGTAAAAAACTGGGAGAGAGGGTGGGGAATGACATGTGGTAAAGGGCCACAGGCTGGAATAGCCTCTCCTCATGGGGTGTGTAAATTAACCACCGGGCCAAACCAGCACCCTCTCTGCCAGCATTCTTACATTTTCCAGCTTAGATATTTGCTGAGTCATAGCTAATTAGCCAATGAGATCAATATTCATTCTCTAAAAGCTTAAGCATTTCTACAGTTTTTCCTCAGATGGAGTGGCTCACGTGTTAATCATATTATTGACTCTGCTGAGGCCACGAGTGTGCAGTGCACACTCAGTCATTGTTAATCAATTCAAAATTCCTTAGATCATCAAAGCCAATGTGAAACCAACTAGGATGATATGTAGCTGATATGAAGGTCTGAATTTCTTTTCCCCAGGTGATGCCAGTTGGTACCATCAACCATCTGCTCTGTGCATGCTGGGAAAAGCCCAGACCAGCTTCCACTATGAGGGAGGCAGGTAAAGGAACGTTTCAATAAGTGACTGTTTATTCATGGCTATTTGAATCTGTGTATGCCTGCGACCTTATTTGATTTTGATATGTGTAAACATCTTCCAGCTCAGGATGTCATTTCCAGAACCTGCTCGCTTGTTCAAAGCCTTAATCCATTATGCTCCACCTCATTTTAATTTCCTATATTGACCGCCAATCAATAGAGTTTTTCTATTTTCATGGGAGTTGCAGCAGTTTCCTTTGAGGCACTGAGAAAATCAGCACTGTGTTTGTTTTACAATTTGTGGTCAGCCTCTGTTTATATGCACTCCTGTGAGGAAGGCAGCTGTTTGGTCTGGATCAGTTTAGACTGAGGTTTTGGAGCATTACTGGAGCAGGCAACAATGAAGTTTAGAAAGCTGTCACAAAGACAAATATAGCAGTCCACAGTGAATCACAGTGTACAAATGGCTGAAATGAGGGAATAACAATGACTTAGGAGGGGGAAAAAAAGAAAAGAAAGGAAGTTCATGGTAACCCCTCCACCCTGCTGGAGCACAGCATCTCTCCTGGCTCCACTTATCCTCCCGTTCTGTTGTTCCTCTGCCACTCTGCTGCAGCTCCAGTGCCACCCTGCACCCTGCCTCTCACCACTTCTCTGTTAGGGAGGTAATTATAACCGGAGCAGTGGGAGCGAGTCAGTGCTGGAGGGTTCGCCTTGGACCTGTCCTCTGAATTGTGAGCCACACCACCCTCTTGCTGGCCTTCTTCTGGAGGTTGGCAAGCGGAGATTTATAAATGACCCTGTCACTGCTCTTTAGGAAACAATGGAACAAGCCAAATAAGAGCCAGAGTGCCACTTTAAGAGTTGACATTTGTCAGCAGTTGTACAATGAATATTCCTCTGAACCTTAATGTTGTAATTGTCTCGAATAGTGTCTAATTTATGAGATTAATTACTGCAATTATAAAGCTCTTATTTCTGTGCTGATTTTTGATTTGATGCTTTTTGACAGTCAAAGTAGATGTTAAGAGAGTGTCTTTTACAGCAATATTTCTCCTGGATATTCTTTATAATGTAAGTAAATAAAACACAACATTTATTGTTGTGAAGTTTTCCCAGGGAAGACAAACCTTGACAAACAGCAAATGAAAAGTGGAAGCAAAAAGCTCTCACTAACAGGATGTATGTAGGTGGAATTGCTAATAAGTTGTGCCATTTCCTCATGGACTGAAGCAAAATTCTTTCATATGAGGACATCATAAATTACCACTGTTTGTTTGCCTAACCACTGGGGTGATGGTGGGTGTTGATAATTTGCCATAAACACTGAAGTGCTATGACTAAATCAGCACAAGGCTGGTAATTTTTTTACCAAAAAAAAAATATTTTTTGGTAGTCTGCAGGCAGTGTGGCCACTTTGTCAAGAAAAAATCACTTACAAATAATGACTACACTGCAAAGAAACTCAAATCTTAGCCAGTGTATTTGTCTGATTACTAGTCAAAATATCTCATTACACTTAACATGAGCCACACTGCGGGTACAGACATAAATAGTATTTTAAGACTCAAGTCAAAAATAAGGACTTTATTGATTGTTATGAATAAAATTGGCTGCCAATTTTTTTTTTTAAGTTTAATGAAACAGGATGTAATACCCTTTTGGGGAACTCATCAAGAAAATACTGCTTGCTGCATTTGCATTAGGGGTGTTTGATGCTGACAAAAATATCTTGATATATTTGTTGTTTTTTTTGCTGATAATAAAAGTTGACTGTATTTTGCATCCCCCCCCAAAAAAGTTTTAAAAAAAGGCAACAAAAATAAAGTGTTTGTAAGAGTCTTGCAGCTGTTGTTAGTTGTATATTTGGTGGTACCTTAGCTGGTCAGCCTTGGTCGACTGCTGACTCCCAAAGCTTTTTGTATTCTTCATATTCTGTGTGGTGGTTAATTTGTAGATAGTGAAACAAGTTAGTTGTCAAGCTGTCTTGAACGCCAGCATAGTCTGCAGGTCGGCGTCTTTTGAGCAACAGTCATCTTCTGGAAGCCAAACCACTTCCATGAGAGAAAGGATAACCCATGTCCAGCCATTAAATCTAACAAGGTCAATTCTGAGGCTGGTGGTGTTTGTGCTGTACCCTTGCACCGTTTGCTTATCCATTTTAAACTCTAGCCATGCAGGCAGCTCCACTAGCTTAGATTGTTATGATGCGTGAGCTCTGAATGTGTTAATAACGTGCATTTGTGACAGTCTGTCCTTCTTGGCCTGGTCATACTCAGTGAATGTTTGTGGACTCTCGAGGTGTGTTTTGATTGAGTGACATTCTTGACATTGTCATTTCACATATCTTTAGAATGGCATGTAAGATATTATTTTGGATGATTGCACACCCCTACTCGGCAGCCATTTTTACTCATTACAATCAATTAAGTCAATTTTTCTGGCTTTTAATATCTTGAAATATTATTTATATCTGGACTTGTCAGGTCAGTGTGGTTAATATTGAGTGTAATGAGATATAGACAAATGCACTGAGAAAGATTCATGCTTTTTAAAATGTCCTCACACAATTTGCTAGGCTTACACACAGACATACTTGGTCTCGTTTTAACAGGTCTAAGTTAACTAGTAGAAATATTCAATATTGTTTAACAGTCATACTTTGTTATGGCCAAGCAGTCACAGGATGAAGTTACATAGCAAACTGGACGAACCCAGGCTAATCAATTTAAAGGCGAAATGATATTAAATTATTTTGTCATACTTTTAATATATTTGCATAGTAAAATGAAACAGTAAGGAGGGGAATGTTTACCCATTTCAACTTTAATTGAGGACAAAATCCATTAATTCTCATCCCCGCAGAACCAAGGTGCTATAATGTTCCCCTACTCTCATGACAAGTTTAGATCCAGGGCCTCTAGATCTTAAACCAATATATAGCTTATTAATAGAATTTATGTGCCATATAGCGTCTTCTCAGGGACAGGCTGCCTAATTATCCCACAAGCTGAATGATATTGGTGTGCTTTATTAATGTTCCCCGGTATTGCCAGGGACAACCAATAAATACGGCACAGGGGATTCCACCAAATGAAATGGGAATATTCTGGTCTTTTAATGAAGCACTGTCAATGCGCACCACATATACCCTTATTTAAATATGCACATGATCCACCAAAGACATATCATACAAAGGATGAGTAAGTGATGGTGGCTGACTTGCCTTTTACAGCCGTAGAGCTGCTCTGAGCCGCCTTGGGTCCTTCCTCATAAGAAAAACAACAGCACTGCATACAGATAAGATTCACTGCATCCTTTTTATTATGATGATATTGTTCGCTAGGTGGACTTAATGAGCACCTCGGGGCCCCCATGCATGACTCAACTATCTTTCTCAGGGTGTCTAATCTTGTTGGAATTAATGGGAAAAGTTTACGCCTCGGACATGGGCATTTACAACAATGGGTCAGGACATCAAAGCAGCAGCCTTGCTTTCTCTCACCTTTCATTGGAGCATAATGGAAAATCAAACATCATTATCAGTACATCGAGCCATAAAAGACAAATGTGTGTGTTACTGCTCGCACTCTGTTTGCCTCAGTGTTTTATGTGCTCCCTCAGGAGATGTTAGGGCCTGTTGCAGATCAACCATAAATCCCAAACTTAGTCTTTTTTTATCACAGAGGGAGGCAGCTGTCTGGCTGAAGATTGACCACGGCTCAGGGCTGGACAGAGACCTGTATGACAGGCCCCTCTGAGGACTGAATGGACAGCAAAGTCTGATGAATGGCCTGCCTCCTTCTTCATCACAAAGCACTCACACCAAGAGAGACACCAAGAAAGACAAGTGTGGTAGTGCTATAGGCAAGTCCAAGGCTCTCGATATATAACTTTGATGACGCAATCTGACTCTCTGTGGTATATCAACATCGACTGCTTTACAAGCAGTCTTACTCAGTTAGTTCAACAACTAGCAAATATGATGTCTGATATGTTTCTTTTTGCATGTTTATGACAATCAAATTTACAAGACACAACAGGTTATATATGATTGTTATTGTTTTTAAGAGCATGAAACAACAAAGCAGTGAGTTGACCTCAGTTGACAAAACTGTCTGTCTTGCCAAAGTCTCTGACAGTTTATTAATCCATATCATTGTTAACCTTGTGAACAAAGTCAGAGAGGGAGTTGCAATACGCTGCACCCTTCTTTGCTATGAACATTGACACTGTAGCAGTCTGTAGTGTTATTTTCAGCTCTGAATGTAGCATCCAGCAAAAGAATGAAATACATGTTGATCCACAGCTGAAAATATTAAGGGTCGGAAAAAAATCAATTAATGGAAGAATCAGAATTTTTTTTATGGGAACATTTTAAACATTTCTTTTTTTCCTGCATTAGATATTTTTTAAGATGGCAACCGTGTGATGTGTACTTTTCCAGAAAAACAGTCAACATGAGCTGAAGGCAACCAACAAAGGATTAGGCCCTGACTGTTTTTCGCAAAAGACCAGAATCTTTCAGATAATAAATAAACCATCACGAGAGGCTGATTTATGCATCTGTGTTGAATCGACGGCGTAGCCTACGCCGGAGGTCCACGCAGCTCCCATACCTACGCAGAGGCCTACGCACGTAGCTAACGTGCACCTCCTCCAAAATGTAACTACGCATAGAATTGACGCGGACCGCAAGCCCTGTGATTGGTCGACTTGGTTTCCCGCATTTACAGCACTTCCGGGATCCCCGCACATCGGCTGTATATTTAATCTCCTCCTCTCTATTCTTCCCTGTAATCATGTCTGTATGATAAAAAGCAACATGCATCAGCTGTAGATTTACATAACACGCTCTGAATCGCTGTGGAAAAGTAAACAGAGATCGTAGCGGGGCCGAAAGCAGCCGACCCGGCTATTAGAGAGATCGCACTGCCCTCAAGCGTTTTGGCAGAGAATTGCTGTTCGACACGGACACAACGACGCATAAGTATGTGGTGCTCATGTCCGCGTCAGCCCCTGCTGCGTAGGGACGACGCAGAAGTATAAATCAGCCTTTAGTGTCATCCCCTGTCAGTTGATTTTGGCACCTCCTGTGGACAGAGTGGTTTTAGCTGATTTTGTCCTGTATATGTGTTTCCTGACAAAAATCTCATCCTGCTCTCTTTTAACAGTCCAATGTAGCACTCATTCAGAATCTTTGCAGAGGAGAATATTAAAAAAGGCTGTATCAGTGACATAGAGTTTACCACTTGTTTCATAACCAGCTGAAAACTCCTCACAGGAGCTTTAAATGGCAAATAAATAAAGAATGTTAAATCAATGAGAAGTATCACAATATGTTATTCCACCCTACCTGACAAAGTCAAACTGTTGCTGTCCTGTGTGATAAGTTTCATACAATCATCTCACCTCAGTGTGTAAATATAATAGCATGCTATTTAGCTCATGAGCTTATCATGAATAAACATTTAGTTGTTTCTGGAAAGACCTCAGCTGCCATCTAGAGAAAGTTAATTGCGTGAATGTGCTTGTAGCCCTGAGTTGGTGAAGTGGCCATGAATAAATGTTAGTGCGCTTATGTTAGCTGTGGTTAGCTTGGATGTTACACACATACATTTAGATTTTGGCAGAGCTGATCCCATTGAGGAGAGAATGTAATCAGTGGCATGTGGGTACCCAGGGAGAAACTGCTGTGTCCAGCCTGGTCTTTTAACAGATAGTAGTGTTTGGTTTGCAGCAACAGGGTTACTACTGAAACATCTCAGCATGTATTGTCAACAGGAAGGTGCCGGAGTTGCTGCTCCAGGGAACCAATCATCTGCTTGATAGGGCAGGATTTCTCACCCAGGTAACCAAGAAAGTAGATGCTTGAAGGAGGATGATAGCAAAGGTAGAATTTTCTTTTTTCGAGACATTGTTGTCAGTAACAAAATACCTTTGAACCTTTGAAATCCAAAAATGGGGCTGTGACTGTAAATGAAAGTCATAGATTTTAATAAAATATTGCTCAAACTATATGTACAATGTTTATTTCTTTCCAATAGTTGCTAGGCGCTTTCAAGAAGAGCTTCCCTCCACTTGGTGAGAAAATCATGTTATTCTGAGTGCCTTTTAACATTTAATCGCAAAATGTAAATCCTAATAGCCTGAAAAAAAGCTTGTGTCAGTGGAAAAAGGTGACCCTAAATACATCCTTCGCTGTCTGCACATTGATGAGTGGAGGAAAGCAGAATTGTCCTTCAGAGCCCGTTATTATTTGAGCAAGCTATTGCAATGCACGGTGCACAGTGAGCCTGGAGCAGGGGTTGCATTTGCTGTACACTCCACTGCAAAATGAGACTAGTCAAGCCCTAATGTAACCAGCAAAAGCTGGATAAAAATCTATACAAACTTAATTATGAATCAATTTGAGTTTGTGTCAGACAGTCTGGTGCCAACAGAGTGGATTTTTTATTAACTTATGGTCTGGGAAGAATGAAACACTTTTCATTTGTGTACTTCAGTATGTTGCTTCATGATTCAGAGGAAGGGTGTTCACACTTTGTCTTGGAGGGGACTTAACTCTCATTGCGAACAAGGTTCTGTGTCCAAATTGTGAACTCAAAAAGCTTTATTCTCAGTTTGTTACTTCACTGCTCAAGACTTTGATATTATAGAGATGTGAGCAGATAGAGGACTCAATTTCCAAAGCAGAAGGTAGCTCAACAGTTGATTGAGTAATTAAAATTAAGTCCCTCCCACATTGATTCATATGCCGCAGTACATTTGACTTGAGATGGATTTCTCCCCCTGCACCCCACTGTCCTGCTCCTGTGTATCAAACTAGGTCACATGCTTGAATATTCATGATCCTCTATGACAACTTCCCGCTATTCCATGTCAAGACCTATGTTAATTCTGAGATTTGCACATTTGAGTCTACTTGAAACTCTTTGACCGCACTACCTCCAATTTTTGAGCACTTTGAAAGCTGGTTTGACAACTCTAGCTCTGCTGAAAAGAAAAATATTGAGCTGCACAAGACTTTAAAAACAGCCAAGTTTGGTATTGATGTAAGTGAGTTATTTCTTCGTTGTACTGGGCATATGGTTGCCATTTTTGAGGGTCACTCAGGCTACAGCTGTGATGGCTTGAGATGTTATTGATTCCAACAGGACAGCCAGCTGGCCAATGGGATTTCCAAATAATGCCGTTGTTTTGCAATAGATGGATCGTGCTCCAATTATTATGTATTACTTGCAGAAATGACACTTCTGAAATGATATGGTCAGCAGGACCCCAGCAACTCATCAACATGACAATCCAACTGCCAATCATTGTCCAGCTTCATAGGCCAGTTGCCTGCTTGCGTTGGTGACTGTGTGCATTAACACTCACTCACACACTCAAACGCACACACACACAGGTCCCATTGGTTCCATTAAAAGTTGCCCTACAGTAGTTTGTCTTTTTTGGTACCTAACTCATACACCTGACACTTGCCACCAGTACTTGTTTGGTCCCTCAAGGTCAATAAAGCACTAAAGAATCGCCCACAGAAATGACAGCGTTCCCCCCTGACATTTGCACCCAGTTGTGTGATGACCTCTCATTAGGAACAAAGTGGGTCATACAGGACCTGGTAGTTATCAGTTGTTGAGTTGTGTGTACTTCATCTTGGGAAATAAAACAACCCTCTTGGTAGTCATTTACTGCTTTGCTGCCAAGAGCGACATCATTAATTGGAAATGGTGTAGAATGCTTGGCGTGGTCCCTCTCTAACAAGTTGACTGAGAACTGTGGCTTTCACAGCCAAACTGTGGGTGCGCTCAGCTCGGAAACAGTCGAGAGGAAAGCAAATGTGATAGGAACGTGCACTTTAAGATTGTTAAAATGAGACATCTTAAGGAGGAAAGGTAGTTCGAAGAGTTGAGTTCTACATCCTTGCTGTCCTTTTAGTTTTTCTTGTGTTTTTCCTCCATCCTTGCTGTTTTTTCTCTCCAGTCTTTCAAAATTACAACCGCTCTGTTGATGTATCTTGAAGATGATTATCCACTGAGATTGGGCTTCTGTAGCTGAACATGCCCAGGGGAGCCTCATCACCCCCGCTGTAATAGACAAGAACAAAAGGAGTGGAGAGGAAGGAGAGAGGCAAGAATTCCACCGAGCTACAACAAAGAACATACTCAAATCTTCACCCCCTCCTCCCCCTCACTTGGTCTACGGCTGCCGTTCAACCTGAAGATAGCTCGATCCTCATCTCACCCTGGGAGAGAGATACGCTGAAGAATATTGATCACAGTCTCCTTACAGCTGTCATTAATTCCGACAACTCAGAGCTTAATGAGAAGTTTTATTTCTGCCTCTCAGTTCTCTTTGTTACTCCGTTGAATTAGATGTCCCCCCAACCCCCCTTTTCCTACTTAGTGTGACATAGATGCTGCCCCTTCTCTCCTCCCTCCTCCTCATCCAAATCCAACATTTAAAGATTTATCTTTTAAATGAGTACCTGTAGTAAACAGGCTAATCTGTTTGGCAGCACTCATGGTCATGGCTGAATAAAACATTTGACAACGCTAAGCTTCTGAATCTTCCTATCTCTCACTGGCAAAAGGCCGCTCTCTCTGCCTGCCTCCAGGGCTCCTTCATTGTTAATCCCACCGATCGCATTCTTCTAGCTCCTTCGCCGTGCTGCAGGGGTGTGGCCGGACTTTTGTCTCGTCTGACAGAGAGTTCATTATGTGATTGGCGAGGAGCTAATGCAATAACGCTCACAATCACGTGGCGCAACACCGGGGCCAAGTCCAAGCCATCCGTGCAGCACTCTGCTTGTCTTCTTCTCCTCCTCCGCCCTTTCTCTCTTTCTCTCTTGCCTTGTCTACTGAGAGGCAGTCTGCCACCTCTCCTGTGGTGACAGGTTTCCTCTGAGGTATTTAACCACTTGTCTTGCAAAACCCCTTTTAATTGAAATTACCCATTGGCTGATAAGGTTCTGGAGTCTTATCAGGAAAGGAGATATAGTGGTTAGGGTCTTTTATGCTGGAAGGTTTTGCTGTGGCTTGCTCTTGTCGCACTTTTTCTAATTGTCTCTCCCATGTCTTCAGTTCTCACCTTCAATGGGTCTATTTTCCTTACAAATGGAAGCTCTTTTATTTCTGTTTGTCACACGCCTGTGGTGAACACTTGATTCTCATTGGTCTATTAAGGCCAAGGTCGGTCTGTTATTCTCTACAGTGTACTGTTGCCATGAATAGGTGACACATGAAGTAGTCACTAAGGAAATATGGTGTGAGACACAACAGAGTTTCAGGACTAGTGAATGGAAATAAAAATGTCAACTGACTTTTGACAGTTAGGATGAACACCTCAATTAGGTGCTGCACTAATTTGTGTAATCCCATTGACCTTGTCCTAACACATCATTAGTAGAAAAGGCAGTTTCCTTGACCTATCTTCAGGTATCCTTAGAAGCAGTTCAACCAGCAGAATCTGAGGGACTACTTTTTTGGTGGTGGAAATAAAATTCTAAAGTTGTACTCCCATATGCACAAAACTCAACTCAAAATTATAAAAATGGGCAAAGAGTAATATCGTTTATGTCATGCAACCAACGCAAACCATAGACTGTATAAAAATATGGACAGGACCACAGCTCCTTGAAGTGAAGCCAAAGCTTTAGAGCTCCCCTGGTAACTGAAAAAACATACCAGATTTTTTTCTCAAACATGCTTTCTATCATAGCACTTAATTCTTGTCATGCTGATTTAAGTGTAAGTGTTCGTTTTTCTGAGAATTTCAGTTTTAATAAGTTGTATGGTGTTGAAAAGAGTGAGCGTGAGAGCATGATTGACAGTTCTTTTGACAAATAAGTAGTAGAGGAGAAGAGCGAGAGAAACTGTAACGAACACTGACACAATCATTTCTGTATCAACACAAGAATCTGTTCTACGGTGAACCAGAGGGGATGTTTTATCAGGAAGCCAAATGTGTGCCTTATTTCAAGATCAGAATATCTTTTGGTCTTTTTGTCTGTTCTGGTGTCAGATTAGGGAATCGCAGCTGTAAATTTATGCCGTGACTTGACCGACAGACATGACATGCTACATGGTACCTGACCATCATCACAGCTGATGACTCTATACAAGTATTTGAACTGTGTTTGTTTTTCTATCCAAATGATGAATTATACGCTAGCTCTGCTAATACTAATGGCAGTTACGCTCCAGGTTCCTGAAGTTAGTTTGCTATTTCTCATCAACATTTGTCTTTTCACAGTCTTTTGTGGTAGTCCCTCTACCACACATCATATTTCCATCTCACAGCTTCAACTTAATCACTGACTGAGTGATCTGCACTCTCAATGGTTGTATGACTTTACAGCAGTTGCATCCATTGTTCTGTTTAAGTGATAGATGTTTTCTTAAGAGTTTAACATGGCTTTATTGGATAGGAGTGTCCTGGTCTCCCAACTGTGTGTGCGGAGCAGGCAGGGCTCACCAAAAAGTGTAGTTAATCCTTTTGGTTTAATTTTCACATAGTTAAGCGTCAGGACTGGTACGCCTTGTCGGTGAGTAATTGTATACTGGCAGTGCTGATGTTTCAAACAAGAATTAATGTAAACTTATTTTGGTTAATTTTGAGTTGTGTTTGTGTTTATAATGCAGGTTTACAACCTAATTAAGAGTCCAAATTACTTCTAACCACCAAGTGTCGGTAGGCAAGTGGGTGTTTGTTGTGTGTGCGTGTGCAATTAAAGTAAAAAGAAGGAGACTCGAGTTGTGTCCGCCATATCTGTTTGGACAACCCTTCCAGAGGGGAGATTATTAAACTACAGCAGGTAGATTAGTAAAAATCTGGACATTGGTCAACACCATTGATGTGGCAGAACACAGTGTAGAGGGCAAAATGATATAACAAACATGCTAGACTTTCTGTCAGGAGGTCATGAGGTGGCCCAGATGTGGCCTTGATTGTGGGACACTACATGGGATAAAACAATCAATTTCATTGGCTGATGGGTCCTGAGACCCTACGTCTGCTAGATCTGGCTATAATCATGCATATAACCTGAAATTGATTTGACATTGGCCAGTCCAGTGGCTCCAAGAGCCAGATCACTTCTGTACATGCCTCGGTCTCACAAAAGTTACCAGAGCAATAAGCCCGCACCCAACAAGGCAGTATTATGCCTTCACATCTTACAGTTTGAGGATATGGAGGCGAGCCATCCATATTATCATATAGTCAATGGTGTGAACCCAGAAAAGTGACATGTAACAAACAAATAAAAACTTTTGAGGTTGAAGAAAGAATAATTTTCAAGAGAAGAACCACAAAGATGTCTGCACATCCTTCTTTTTGCACTTGGCCCCAACATGAATGCAAAAACTGTCATCATTGGGTCACACTCTGTTGCCTTATCCATCATCATGTTGTAAACATTACACTGTGGCTTTTGCTGTCTTCTTTTGATGTCATGTTCTGCTTACTGAGACTCATCTCCCGCCCTACCACCCACCACCTTCCTCAATCCAACAAGGAAGACTTCAAGCTGTGAGGGACATGAGTAAACATGCAACTTTAGAAAATATTGGAAGGATGTGCTCATGTTGAAGAGGCTTATGTCAGTAAAATCATGTGCAAGTCTTCATTTTCTGTCAAATTCTTGATTTCTTAAGTAAGTATCCGTGTAATAAGCAGGATCATGTTCAGTGAATGGGTTGTGATAGAGTGTGAATAAAGCAGGATGCACATCTTTCTGTCTGCCGCCTCCTCTCCACTCTGTCTAGGTTTACAGTTGTCCACTCATCATCCAGTCCGGTCTCTTTGAAGATACAGCTCTGGCTATACATACTACATGACTCAGTAGGAACCTTTGCTTTTATCTGACACACAGACCTGTAACACGCCTTCCCTGTTGTGAGGAGTCGCTGGTGAACAAAGCTAATGCTACAGCTCAGGTTAGTGTCACTGCAGTTTTATGAACAGATAGACATGATGCAGTGTCTTTAGTCGGCTGGTTCAAGTACATCAAACACTTATGCAGAAGTACAGTAATTAGGTCAGAGACAATCTATTATTTAAATTCTATCACAGTCATAACCTGACGTCTTAAAGTCATCCCTCCCACACAGACACAAACATATGCACTATTCTAGCAGCAGAATCTGCAGCAGAACTTGTCCTGATTTAAAGTGACAGGGGAACTTCAGTGATGACATCATCTCTATTAAACAACTCATGCTGTATATCTCAGTCAGCTTCCTCCATGCTGAAACTGCTCTATAGAATTATCTTAGACAGGTTACTCTGGAGACAGCAGTCTCCTTTTGTACAACACCGAATGAAGAATGATATTATCAATTCAAAGACTTCTACAGTGCATTGGTTTGTCAATAGAAATAGCTTGCTACAGGATCCCCTCTTCCTAGATGCAGCACAGCACAGAGCACTTTTGAATAGGCTCTGGCTCAGCAGGCTAAATTCAATATGAAAATGCAATCAGCATAAAGCAAGGTAAACAACCTTGGCCGTTTCCTTACTTTTCCAAAGACGATGTGAACTCATGCACGCTAGGACGGGTTCATGAGCAAACGCCGCTCACAGGGCTGCTTGTATGTCTAACAAAACACACCGCAGCTACCTGCAAAGATGGAGTCAAGGATTTTTTTTTGTGTGTTTGATATTCAAATACTTCTCTCGTGAGTCTGTAAATAAACTTCAGCGTCTGCCCTGTTGAATATAATTCGAAGGCTATGCCCTGCCGAATACAATTTGATGAGTACTTACTATGCCGAAACCCACATCACTCTTCAGGCATGACACAAATGAGCAATTCATTGGTCATTTATAATGAAGAGGCTGTTTTTATCATAACTCTTGGTTCGAACAAATCAACGTGACACCAGTGTTACATCTGAATTATTCAACAGCCGTTATTAGGTCCTTTCATTTACATGTACTAATTGGAACGACTGCTGCACACGCGCCTGTATGATAATCGTTATGCTTAAGCTGTCAAGTGCGTACAATGGCCAATAGATCTCATTCTTTGTGCTTTGCAGTATATGTACAGTATGTGCTTATCTGTGTGATTGCTAAAATGATTTGTCAAAGTAGGGCGTGTTTGATTAACAAGCTGCGCACAGCGTATGTGTTTCATAAATGAGGGTTTGTCTCCTAAAAATTTTTTTTGCAGTGTCTTTAAGAACATTAAACACAGACTTTATTCAGCCCTGGTGAAGTCAGCGTAACAACTACTGATGCACTGAATAAGTATATATGTTAAAACTGTATCTTAATCCTGACAAAGCAGTACAAGGCAAGCTTTTCACGTGTACTGTAAAATCTGGAATATACGTTGCACTGGTTTGTAAGAAGCAGTGTGTTTATGTGGGGCTTCCAGAGGGAAAATGACTCACAGTCTCCTTGCCTGACACTTTCCATTGCATCGAGAAAGGTGCTTTGAAGTTCTTTGATAATTGTGATTTACAGACAGACCCAATGCCTGTGAACAGTTTGCTTTCGCCTCCTATGGTCACTTATTGTCTTGTCTTGTCTTTTCAATCAAACCAGCACTCATTTTCACTGAATACATGACTATGACCTGATGACAGAGAAAAGCTGTTAGACTGGTCCGCCTTGCTACCTCTCTGCATTTTATACCGATAAGTGTACGCAACTGTGTATAGGACGTTGCCCACATTTTAGGCGAAAAAAAATGGTATCAAAAATGCATCTTGTACACCAAATTGTACCATACAGTATGTATTAGAATGTTTAACAAGAATCTTCATTGTTTCATTTGAAAGAAGCTCAGACTGAAACAAAATGCTGAACAATTATCAGAATAAGGGGGAATGTAAATGTTTGTGTATTTGCAATTTTTTAAAGCTCAACGTGTCTGCGAAATGTTAAATAAAAATATATTTCAGTACACTTCCCTACAGTATCAGCTTGTTGCAGCTAAAGCCTTCTAAATGTTTGTTGACTACAAACATAATCCAGACAGCATTTCTGTTTCTTCTCCAACCCTAATTAGCTGGTGTTGTACAGTGTTTCCCACACACAGACCATACCTAGACAAGCCACCCAAGTATAATGCAAACCCCTTTTTACTATTCTGATCTATATAAGATCGCCACCTGTGATCAATGATTTAGATCATATCTTAAAAAGACCGCTCTCATATCGCTGTTTTAAAAAATCTTTGCATCTGGTTGCTGCCGATGTCATTCTGCACTGTCTTGGTTTTGATCATTGATGAACGCTATGTCATTAACAAGTCTTGCCCATAAATTGATCACCTGTTGTGATACAATAATATTAAGTGAAATATTTTGAAACATAAGTTGTGTTATTGGGACGTCTTTATTAAGTATGATGCTGATGAATGTTGTCAAAAGAGCAGACAAGACAAGAGAAACCACAGACGGCTTGGCAGAACATGCTGCTTTGTGAAAGAGAGGAAAAGCTGTTGGTGCGTGTATGTAGAAAAGGGGGGAAATAACAGAACTGTAAAAATTAGTTGAGCAAATACAGGCCTATTTGAACTACACTCAGACTTGAGGTTAGATTCAACATAGTTATACTTTATTTGAAACTATTCACTGCATGCTAACAGTATTTCTATTTGACTAACTTGGCTGTACAACACTTTGACTACCAATCATACTTTTTGCTTGAACAAATTTAACTGACAGCTGTGGTCAGCAGTTTAAGATTTTACAACTTAAAAAAATTAACAATTCTGATAAAATCAAATTAATTATTCTTGATGAATCAATGATCTTTAATCTTTTTTGGCCTGTAGGTTTCCCCACAAAACTTTACGGTTGTCTGTGAGTTGTTATGCTGTCCTGCAAAGAGACATGTCACATTGAAACTTTGCACAAGCCCTTTTTAGAGTAATATGGGTCTACAACAGAGCATAACAAAGCTCCACAATCATTACACCTTTATATTTTCATATTGATCCTACAACAGAATAATATAGGTGTTATAGTGAGTGATTTTTACATTCCATTGCAGCGTTTTCAAAGCATGGGAGGCCCTATGTGTAAACACACAGCAGGAGCTCTGCATACACACACTCACTTCTCTCCTGCCTGCTTCAAGGTGAGACTTTACAGGGGTGTACATATGCAGCTTGAACTGGAAAGTCTGCAATAAAGAAATGTGTTCTAGATCTTTACCTATTAGTGAAAAATTACTAGAGAAAATAAATAACTAGAGGAAGCTGTGCAACAAGGAAAATGTCAATGCTTGTTCTCACAAATAAATGAACATGATCAGCCTTGTTTACAGTACAGGATAAGTACAAGTAAGCATGGGGGACAGGGATAATGGCAATCAATGTCATGGCTGATCATATCAAGCTACGTTTTTTGTTATCATTTGCATCTACCTTGTGAGCTTTAGCTTGTTGAAGATATTGGGCAGTGTCTGCTTGGGCAGAGAGCTTACATGTAGTCTTGTAGCTAGACTTCTGAGAGTGTTGCAATGGACACAGTCACTGCATTTTTGCGATTAAATTTCATCCATTGCTTACTGTTGGGATTCAAAGAGAATTTTCAGAAAATGGTGAAAAGTGGGTCAAAAATAGCTCTCCTTCCTTGCCTGTAAAATAGACTTGGAATGATGGAGTTTCACTTTTTATGGAGCTTTTTTTCTTTGTTTGTGTTCAGACTTTTACCCAAGAAAATGATCAGAATACTTCCCCTTGAACTGAACATATCACATCTTATATGTAAAATGCAGATTTAGAATTTTCTACCTGTGTATTCCAAAAGAGTTGCAACTAGCAGAGTAAAAAAAAAGTAGTGGAAGAGTTATTTTTAGGGTGTGACCAACGAGCTAAGTGAGAGCCTTGGGTGTTCATATTTAAGAGTTACTTAAGCACGTTGTGGGGAAACTAACACAACTCGGTTTCGGTGGTAAATCGAGCAGATTAAACAAGGGCCTGTAAAGACAGGCAATGAGATGGAGGAGTGGGTGGAAAAGTGCCAGAGCTCTGGATGGGTGTGACCTGAGAAACACCATGTGGCGGTAGAAGTTCATGCTGGAGCCACCTGAGCCTTGAGTTCGTCTGAAACAGGAGTGCCTCGTTGACAAGCCATCACTCAGAGACTCGGACAGCGCTTTCAGCAGACCCTGGTCCTCCTCGCACCAGCTCCCCTTTCTAACACACACCCTCAAACCCTACACCACAATGTATGTCAGCACTGTCATTAGCGTAATTGCTGATTACATACGCAGTTGTCTCACCCAAGCCTGCCAGACGTGCATCAATCCACGAGCAGGTTTTCTTACATTTGATTGTTCAGAATGTTGACTTCTTATTTCTATAAGACATTGCGTCCTCTGATGCAAACAGAGGGATTTTTCTTATTTTAGCATGGTCACAATTTGTTTGTCTTTGACCAGTTTCTGTGTTATATTTACACACGTCCCTCTGCTGCTGTGTGAGAAGTCGTTTGAGGTGCGACTTGTCAAACGTCACAGGCAAAGATGAGAACTCACATGCTTTCGTTTTGAGGCCCGCTGATGGATAAGTGGACAATGTGTCACAGACAGGTAGCTGTGAAAAATTGTCCTTGTTATGCCTGTAGACAGTCGAGGTATCTGTGGAATTCAAAGTGGTGAGAGTCCTTGCAGGCTTTTTTTGACAGTCTGTCTCCTTTATTGGAGGTAACAATGGTACAAACTAAGTTTGATGTTTTTTTAACAGGGTGGCAAAAAGTCTAAAGTCTCTGCATTTGAACTGCTATAGATTAGCCACACCTGTAGATACATAAAAACAGTTTTAATTTTGGCACGTTTTATTTATGGTTTTCTACCAAACAAACACCACTGATTCTCGCTAAAAGCGTACAACAAATATTCAGATAAAACAAACAGAAAGTTATCAAAAAGTGAATCTACCATGACAGAGGGTTACCTACATTATTGCTACTGAATGTTAGCACTTGATCTTATTTCCAATTTAGTTTCAGGCAAAAATGCTTATTAGTTTTGGTCACGTTGAGTCATTTTTGCCCTTTGTAGTTTAAGCCAACAACAACTCAACTAATATTTTACTCACTTAACTAGACAGTTTGCTTTGTTTAAGCTAGGTTGTATGAAGTACTTGTCAATGTACAGTAAAACGTCAAATAAAAAAGCAGGTCCAAATTAAAGGCAGGGTTGTTTTTAGTAACAGGGCATGGCTTTGCATTTTGTCTCTACATTGTCTCTGCAAATAAGCGTCTGTTTTTTTATTTTCCTTTCAATGAAACGCAGCAAGTCACATTTACTGATCGCCATCGCAGCAGGGGGGGGAACAGGGGGACCTGAATGCTGTCAGGCTGTCAAGGTTGCACAATGAAAGAAGGAGCAAGACATTTCTCCATCGATTTTTAAGAGAATGAGAAGAAACATAAAGCTGAACTCAAACATGTGTCAAAGAAAGACGGTAAAAAAGCTGACTGTAGAGTGGCAGGAGGAGGAGGATTAGTGATCAGCTGGAGCATTATATGAGTGAGTGAATCCACAGCAAACTAGCATGTCATCCATTGGTGTGACAGTTGATCAGGAAGGAGGCTGAGGAAGTGTATGTCCCATGAGTAGGGAGGAACAAGGAGGACTTTATTGCTTGTGCTGGCTTTAAAGATGGAAATAAATGCTGAAACATCAAAACCCCATCTTTGCTGGGGGAAATAAAAGTTAAAAAAAAATAAAAATTCTAAGCTTGTCTTATATTAAAGCCTGTCCCAAATAAAGGCAGGGTGGGATTAAAGTCTGACACAAATAAAAGCCTGGGCTACTAATTGAAGTTCTGCAGTAAGTAGTAGTAATGTCTGTGGAGTTTATTTTACCTCAGTCTTCCTCTCCAACAGCTAACACAGTGTATTTTGATAAGGTAATCATGTTGTGTGTACCACAGGTTGTGTCATTTTGAAGACGCACTTCCATTTGGCTCTTCTGGTTTTCTGATTTGACCTCTAAAAATGAAGAAAGGCTGTAAAAAAAAAAAGCAGCTTTAAGTGAGGCAGAGAGCTCTGATGGGTGTGAGATGCAGACTGTAGCTAAATGTGAGCTGCTGGTATCCTCTGATTCAGAAAGGTCCTGAATTACTGTTGTCACCAAGTCCCATGCACTCCTGACAGCAGGAGCTCTCCACAGACCCAAACAGCTGATCAGTGCATTGCAGGCGGAGGAACATGTATGTGTAGGAGTTCAAGAAAAAAACAAATGGGATTTCAGACAGCAAAGCAAAGCACAGAAGAATTTATAAATAGAGTGTAAGCTTACATCAATGTTAGTGTTTGGATTGAGTTTCTTAAAACTAGCTGACCCCATCTGCTGTGTTGATAGCCAAGCTTTTGTTTGGTTGTCCCGCTGGTCTCTAAACTAAGGGGTTGAGCTGACTGGCATTACCCTGTGGGTAATACTCTGTGAATCATACTAAAAATGCTCTCTAATGTATCCCCAGACTAGGATGAATCGAGGCTTTAACACAGAGCTATTAACCAGCAGCAAAAAAAAGATGATGACAAAAATGTAACTGACATCACCAAGTAGCTGGTTGTGACTTTGTCACTGACGTGTATAGGGACAAAAATATCAGTGACAGTGAGAGAGATGCATGGAGGCAGGGAGGAATGTACCAGTGGCACACTTCTTGCACGTGCATTAAAAATAAACCCTGTACCCCTCGACCACTTCAGCCTGTTACAGGATTGCATTGGTAGTATTTTGACAGACAGATTAGAAACACGGGGGGCTAATAGCATGGATTTTAATTGTCCAACAGCCCACCACTAACATTTTAGTCCTGTCAACTCCATCGTTAACTAAATTGACACTGCAGGTTCATCTTTAAAGGTTTAGTCTGGCTTTAACACCCATAATATGAAGTCAAGTTGTGATTTTGTTTGTACTTCACTTTTTTGCCTTGTATCCATATGAAGAAAAATCAACCAGAGACCAGAGCTTTGGTGACAGCTTTGAACATTTGGGATTAAAATGATAACCAAAGGGTCCTTGTTCACTGAAATCAGAGTTTTCAAATGTAAGGTGTAGGTAGACTATTTCAGAGAGTCTTTGAATAAAGCGGAAGGATTTATTTTGTGCCTTTCCAAAACAAACTTTTAGAAATCAATGACTCTGGTTTTGAGATTCCATGTGCATAGTTTCTATCTCTAACAAGACATCTTCTTTAGAAGGAAAACTGGTTAACCAGTGGAATTAAAGTGACTGCCCCTTTGACTCTTTGTCCAGAACATCTGTTTGATCAGCTATTTTTAAGGCTGACCGATCCAGCTGATGAATATTTCAATTTGTGTTTGGGGACTAAAACCAGCTCTCCTAGTTAAAAATGCATGATTTCATAACAGTGCCGCGATAACAATATTAACCCATTCAAACAAAGGCTCATCTTTGCAATTACACCAATCAGGAGTGATATCAAAGGGAGGGCATGCTGATGTGGCCTTCCGTATTCAGGCAGCATCTCCCATTGCCTTATCATGTTGATTTGACTGAATTGCTTTTGAATGTGTGTTTTATGGCTGTTTGTGGACATCATTTGAGGAGGAAATTGCTCCTGCTTCGCACCTTTTGTGCTCCACCTGCGTGGTGAGGGCAAAAACTGGTGGAGGTGGTGAGGTTAGAGATACAGAGATGGCAGCCAAGGTGAGCGCTCCTCCATCAGAGCCAGGTGATGAGTTTATGCATCATCACTCCCCGGAGGGCCCTGAGGCCATGACCTCCCATCCATCCCCTTACACTTTCATTCATTTCACTTTCATAAGCACTAGTAATGACTTCTCTCCAATGAAAGGAAGTAAGAGCAGGCGCAGACACTTGTTGGGGAAGAGTAGAATCTTTCTTCCTGCACAGGCAATCACTTGTGCTCTTAGAAAATGTGAAAAGGGGGATATATAGCTATTACTGAGGTCACAACAATCATTTTCACCTTCTCAAGTAAACCTAGTGCTTTATGCAGCTGGCACTCAAACGGATTGACACATGCCTAAATGTACACATGCATGCACATAGACACACACAGTCTGACACAGTCTCACACAGTGGCTGATGGAGCGATGGCTCCGTGCATTGTAATATGCTCGGGAGCCTGTACACGGATTAGCAGCTCATTTCAGTGGCTGCACAGTTGGCCTTCACAGTCTCCCAGAGGAGGGAGACAGCTGTGTGGGGGTGCTGTTTAGAGAGAGTGTGTGTGTGTGTGTGTGTGTGTGTGTGTGTGTGTGTGTGTGTGTGTGTGTGTGTGTGTGTGTGTGTGTGTGTTGAGGGAAGTGCACACACGCCGTATGCTTATCTGACACCAATGGGGGCAAATTTGAGATGGTCCAATACCAGCTTAACCAATACACACCACTGCACTTAACTGAAACGGGAGTGAGCAGCTGACTCCAGCCTCTCTGGAGATGTCTTATCATATTGCTCCTCACTTTAAACAAACTACAAGTTAGTGAGGATTTAGACAGGCTTCATGTGACCAAGCGTGAACACATACGTTGGAGAGGATTTGTGATGATTAAAAAAAGAGACCCTCAGAGATCCGACTTAATTTTAAAAGTACGTTCCAGCTAATTTGAAAAGATAAACACAAACATTGGTTTCTTTTTTCAACAAAGTACTCTGGGAGCATGAGGGGCAGACTTTGTTGTGATGATTACTCGTGACACAACTAACTTTAATTACATTTTCACCCCAGACAAACTGCTCTGGTGACTTCTGATGATGGGATCCAGGTGGATCTTATTATGAAAATGTGAAAAGGGGTCTTGAGTGACGAGGGATCATGTGAAGATGTTACCCGTGATCTCACACAGGAGGTATCAGCAGACACCTTAACACAAATAAATATTTAAGTGGGGGCTAGATACTCTGTCAGCTGGAGACTAGGCTTCTGGAGTGAAGAGGTGTGAATTCCCAGAAATGATGACCTACAGTTGAACCTCTTTGACTCTTGCTTTACCAAATCTCACAGCTTATGACGTCTTTTTTAAATATTTGCATTCCAAGTCACAAAGGCTGTTCTTGGTATTACTCACCTTTTCAACATTGCAGCCATTTTTTCTGACATATTAATCAATTTTGTGCTGCTGTGTTCCTGGTTGTAAGTCATGATAACATCTCTGTAGACAGGGTTCCCACACGTCCTGGAAAACCTGGAAAACCTGGAAAACAGTTGACCAGTTTTCCAGTACTGGAAAACACCTGGAAAATAGGAGAAAAGGTAAAATGTCCTGGATAATCACATATAGTCCTGGAAAATTATTCCAACATGGCTGCGTGCGACCTGACCCTATTAACAAAACACATCCCCATTCATTGAAAGTTGAGTGCACGCTGTGCTGGAAAAGACAGCGACACTGTGCAACTTTTTTCACATTTTTTCTCCCTCACTTGGTCATAATCATGCATTCACAGAAAAACGGGGGTATATTGTTTATGTTTTATGGTACATGAACCTTGTAGAGTGCTCTTTTGATTCAAAGAGTCTTATATTTAAGTTAAAGTGTGACCAGTGGAGTCGGGCAGAGAGCTCGGGGGTCTGTGCCTCACAACTTTCTCTGCAGGCTGAGAGCTCAATTACCGTACATTAGCTCAGTTGTTCTCAAACTGGGGTCCTGGGACCCCTGGGGGTCCGCGAACCATAGCGTGGGGGTCCATGAAATAATTTGAATACATTTCTAATAAATTATAAAATTGTGCTGTGTCATTACAAAACATCATATACACCATTGTTATGACATCATTTGGTGGCTCGAAGGGATATGTGAGTCTTGCTACTGTTCATTTTCTGAAAGCGTTTAAAATCAATTACTTGAAAAGTATAAATGCTGTCATGTTGAGTCCACAAGGAATGAAGTATACAAGTGGTATTTACTTGATTCAAATTGAAGTGTTATCTGTTTATCACTATGGTACAGGTCTGAAGGATTTACATTGATATGTTTTACAATACAAATAGTTCCAAGGGAAACTAAGAGTGCAAATGGTAGTAAGCATTTGCTTTAGTGATGGGAAGTTCAGCTCTTTTCAGAAAGCCAGCTCTTTTAACTCGGCTTCCAAAGAAGAGCCGGCTCTTTCGACTCCCGAACGGCTCTTAATTTAGGATCTTTATAGCCGTATGTTTTACCTTAAATTTGCAAAAAATAATGACTTGTGTTGAAAACCCTTTAACAGTGTTTTTATGAGAAGCCTTATAACTGCCCAATTTTGTGCATTTATTCTGTTACAAAACCATTCTTACCCTAATCCTAGGGTTAGGGTTAGGGTTAGGATTAGGATTAGGGTTAGGATGAGGGTTAGGGTTAGGATTAGGGTTAGGGTTAGGATTAGGGTTAGGGTTAGGGTTAGGATTAGGGTTAGGGTTAGGATTAAGTTTAGGGTTAGGGTTAGGATTAGGTTTAGGGTTAGGGTTAGGGTTAGGGTTAGGATTAGGGTTAGGGTTAGGATTAGGGTTAGGGTTAGGGTTAGGGTTAGGATTAGGGGTAGGGTTAGGATTAGGATTAGGGTTAGGGTTAGGATTAGGGTTAGGATGAGGGTTAGGGTTAGGATTAGGGTTAGGGTTAGGATTAGGGTTAGGGTTAGGATTAGGGGTAGGGTTAGGGTTAGGGTTAGGAATAGGGTTAGGGTTATGATTAGGGTTAGGGTTAGGATTATGATTAGGGTTAGGGTTATGATTAGGGTTAGGGTTAGGGTTAGTGTTATGATTAGGGTTAGGGTTAAGGTTAGGATTAGGGTTAGGATTAGGGTTAGGGTTAGGGTTAGGGTTAAGGTTAGGATTAGGGTTAGGATTAGGGTTAGGGTTAGGATTAGGGTTAGGGTTAGGATTAGGGTTAGGGTTAGGTGAGGGGAAGCGAACCTGTCCCCCGTAACGGGGGGCAGGAGGTGCACGGTCCTTCCCCCAAGGTGCCCCACCCCACCCGCCCCAAGTCGGCCGGGGCCGGTATGGTGGTGGTCTACGGTCATCGTGGTCAGTACGGTACTGGGGGCGACCACCCCTCTTCCCATACCGTACTTCCTGCCACTCACCATGAGCCGAGCTCATGGTGACGCTTTTATCGTTTTTAAACTATATAATTTTTTTGTCTTTTTTGTTATTTTTTATATTTTTTAATATATTTTTTATTATTTTATTATTTTTTTATTTTTTTAGTGTTTTTCTGAACTTTTTATCAAAAAATGAAATCCAAAATAAAATAATGCAATTAAAATTAAATTGCAAGAGTTTTTAAACAAAATTTAATTCCCTAAAACTAAATTAATTTATGCCCATGCGCAACGTTTCGACCCCTTGGGTCTTCTTCAGGCCAGGGCATAAAGTGCTAAAATGAATGCAGGCAAAAATGGAGCAGTTCTCCTATAAAAGGCCAGAGCAAAAGTGAGAAAGGCTCTCCCTTTCCTTTTAATTTATAGGCCTTTCTAAAAAGGCAAATGCAACACAAGTTTATTTTATGCATTAACCAACTTGCTTTAACCCAGTAATGTTAACCCCATAGTTGCCAACTGTTTTAATTTCTATTACTATAATGAATTAATGAAATAAATACATTAATTATTTATAAGCTATTTTTAAAGACTATTAATATATGGACATAACTCAAATTAATTTATATATTTGTTTATTATATTTAAAATTATTAGTTAATATCAAATTTAGTATTGGGGGTGGGGTTAGGGTTAGGGTTAGGGTAAGGGTTAGGAAAGGTTCGGGTTAGGGTTAGGGTTAGGGTTAGGGTTAGGGTTAGGGTTAGGGTTGGGATTAGGGTTAAGGTTATGATTAGGGTTAGGGTTGTGATTAGGGTTAGGGTTATGATTAGGGTTAGGATTACGATTAGGGTTAGGGTTGGGATTAGGGTTAGGGTTATGATTAGGGTTAGGGTTAAGGTTAGGATTAGGGTTAGGATTAGGGTTAGGATTAGGGTTAGGGTTAGGGTTAGGATAAGGGTTATGGTTAGGGTTAGGATTAGGGTTAGGGTTATGATTAGGGTTTGGATAAGGGTTAGGGTTAGGATTAGGGTTAGGGTTAGGATTGTGATTAGGGTTAGGGTTAGGATTAGGGTTAGGGTTAGGGCTATGATTAGGGTTAGGGTTAGGATTAGGTTTAGGGTTAGGGTTAGGATTAGGGTTAGGGTTAGGGTAAGGGTTAGGGTTAGGATTAGGGTTAGGGTTAGGGTTAGGATTAGGGTTAGGGTTAGGATTAGGGTTAGGATTAGGGTTAGGGTTACGGTTAGCATTAGGGTTAGGGTTAGGATTAGGGTTAGGGTTAGGATTAGGGTTAGGGTTAGGATTAGGGTTAGGGTTAGGATTAGGGTTAGGGTTAGGGTTAGGGTTAGGATTAGGGTTAGGGTTAGGGTTAGGGTTAGGATTAGGGTTAGGATTAGGGTTAGGGTTAGGGTTAGGATTAGGGTTAGGGTTAGGGTTAGGGTTAGGATTAGGGTTAGGGTTAGGATTAGGGTTAGGGTTAGGGTTAGGGTTAGGGTTGGGATTAGGGTTAGGGTTAGGGTTAGCATTAGAGTTAGGGTTAGGGTTAGGATTAGGGTTAGGGTTAGGATTAGGGTTAGGGTTAGGGTTAGGATTAGGGTTAGGATTAGGGTTAGGGTTAGGGTTAGCATTAGGGTTAGGGTTAGGGTTAGGATTAGGGTTAGGGTTAGGATTAGGGTTAGGGTTAGGGTTAGCATTAGGGTTAGGGTTAGGGTTAGGATTAGGATTAGGGTTAGGGTTAGCATTAGGGTTAGGGTTAGGGTTAGCATTAGGGTTAGGGTTAGGGTTAGGATTAGGGTTAGGGTTAGGGTTAGCATTAGGGTTAGGGTTAGGGTTAGGATTAGGGTTAGGGTTAGGGTTAGGATTAGGGTTAGGGTTAGGGTTAGCATTAGGGTTAGGGTTAGGGTTAGGATTAGGGTTAGGGTTAGGGTTAGGATTAGGGTTAGGGTTAGGGTTAGGATTAGGGTTAGGGTTAGGGTTAGGGGGGGTTAGGGTTAGGGTTCGGGTTAGGGTTAGAACCAGAACCAGAACCAAACTCAAGCAAACAGAACCGGAACCAAACTCAAGCAAACCGAACCAGAACCGAACCGGAACCATACCAGAACTGAACCAGAACCGAACCAGACCTGAATCAGAACCGAACCGGAACCATACCAGAGCTGAACCAGACCCGAACCAGTTACCAACCAGAACCGAACCAGAACCGAACCAGAACTGACCAGAACCGAACCAGAACCATACCAGAACCGAACCAGAACCGTACCAGAACCGAACCAAAACCGAACCAGAACCATACCAGAACCGAACCAGAACCGAACCAGAACCGTACCAGAACCATACCAGAACCGAACCAGAATCATACCAGAACCGAACCAGAACCATGCCAGCACCATACCAGAACCATACCAGAACCAAACCAGAACTGAACCAGAACCGAACCAGAACCATACCAGAACCGAACCAGAACCGTACCAGAACTGACCAGAACCGAACCAGAACCATACCAGAACCGAACCAGAACCGAACCAGAACCATACCAGAACCGAACCAGAACCATACCAGAACCATACCAGAACCATACCAGAACCAAACCAGAACCGTACCAGAACCGAACCAGAACCATGCCAGAATCATACCAGAACCGAACCAGAACCATGCCAGCACCATACCAGAACTGAAACAGAATCGAACCAGAACCATACCAGAACTATACCAGAACCAAACCAGAACCGAACCAGAACCGAACCAGAACCGAACCAGAACCGACCAGAACCAAACTCAAGCAAACAAATCCAGAACCAAACTCAGGCAAAGAGAACCAGAACCAGAACTGAAATTCAAGCAAACGGAACCAGAACCAACTCACGCAAACAGAACCAGAACCAAACTCAAGCAAACAGAACCAGAACTAAACTGAAGCAAACAGAACCAGAACCAAACTGGAGCAAACATTATTAATGTCCTCAGGTTGGCATTGAGCAAAATCAGATGCCTCAGCTTGGATGGGCTGATCCGATTTCTCCTCTCAGTTAGTATTTGCCCGGTCTTTGAGAAGACTCTCTCTGAAGGAACAGATGAAGCCAGGATACACAGCCTCCCCTCCATCACCTGCATCCTATATCCTCACATGTGATTGGCCGCATGGCCGCCATGCTGACCAATCATAACAAAGTTCTGCTGTGAGCAGAGCTGGGGCTGAGCACTGAGAGAGCTAAGCAGAGAAAGGAACAAACTGGGAGCCAGCTCTCTCTTGATGCGAGCCGGCTCTTCTGATTCACTATAAAGCATCGGCTCTCAGAGCCGCAGCTTTTGAACATGACACATCATTAATGTGCTTAATCTGTGTTACAATTATGAGGGGGTCCTTGGACAATTTCTCACATGTAAGGGGTCCCTGGCTCCAAAAACTTTGAGAACCCCTGCTCTAGCTAGTAGGAGTGCAAACTCCTGATAGTGAAAACAAACGGAACAAAAAGAGCGACACAGCTGCACAGAAACTCCACGTTGTAGACATCACTGATCATAATAGACATCGCCATGCAGGAAGACAGTTTACATTTTTTTAAATCTCTGAGAGATCTTCAAATACAGAGTGCGTCTTTACACCGGTGCAATTTTTTTCAGAGTTTACGGTAACTCAAATAAAAAAACGTGACATTTGCTTTGTTTTATATCGACCACATAGCAGGATGAATATCATGATTAAGCAGGTATATTTTGAGTTTGAGTTGAGTTGAGAAACATTTGTGGCCATTTTTGTCATTCAGTTCTATTTAGGTCATTAATGCACTGATCCTCTGATCATTATTATTATTTAATTATTTCAGTAAGGCAGCTTCCTGATTCCTTTGCTGGCTCTTTTCTTTTTTTCTTAGCTAATTTTATATTTTTTGAGAAAAGAGAAAGCTGAGATGAGAGTTGCCCATCATTGTTACTTGGTTGCACTAATAAAGTAAAGTGGTGTACATCTGTGGTTGCATTATTCTATTATCAATTTGCCATAATTTTTAAGTATGTAACAGATGATTTCATTGATAGCCATAGACTACATGTCTTTCAATGTAGACTTCCACTGAGAGGAACATATTAGACTATTTAGGAACTAAATTTAGACTGTCATACCAGCTTGATCAGCAATGAAAATGTCCTGGAAATGTCCTGGAAAATGATCTCTGGAAAAGAGTGGGAACCCTGGTAGAGTATCTGATAGTCATACTCATTTTACTGCTTCTGGATTGATCAGCAACTGAAAATAACAATGTACGGTAACAATTCTGACTGAAATCTGTACTTGTGTCTGGCTTGCTGCAACAACTGAATTTCCCCCCCGGGATCAATAAAGTAATATCTTATCTTATTTTTTAACTTGTAAGTAGATGAACACTAAGGTTAGCTGATGTCTGACCAAAGTCATTACTTACCTTAGGTTAGCAATTTAGTTGTTTTAGCTATGTTGCAAAAAATGAAAAAAAAGTCCACTACCGGTAATCGTTATAGTTGCCGTTCAAAATTCAAAAGTGGTAACAATTATAATGATTTGTCAGATGCCCTAATACAATTTGTGCTCTGGAGTACAGTGTTATGAAATCGAACCTCCCACCTTGAGCATAACATTAAACCACTGCTAAGCTAACATTAAATTTGAAAGGTTTCATGTATTTCTCTTTGTAACCTGCCCCAAGACCAAACTGTTAGTTTTCATCTACTTCCCAGCTAACAGCTAGGTAGTAGCTTAAGGTTGTCGAAACAGCTAATTGGATAGCATTTTTTTTCCTTGTTCACAGAAGCCTTTTAACTAGCTGAACAAATGACAAGCATTGGAATGATAATGATGTGTCAGATGCCCTCACTTTGTACATGTTACAGCCAAGACAACAGTTATATTATATATTATTACATTAAAACAGCAAAAGAGCTTCCCACTCTTAGCATAACATTAGAAGAAAAGGTCTGCTGTGTGAAAATTGTCAGTGCATTGTGAAAATACTACCTCAGTGGACTTTCCTGATGAGGATTAAAAATTTCACACTCTCTGTCAAGTTTTTAGCACTTCTGGGCAGGGGTTGTCTTTGTTGCCAGAAGTATAAATGTGGGATCATAGCTGAACTTTGTTGTTTCAGGTTAGGGTTTCATGCCTGCTGGTGGGCCAGCTTCCGGAATCCTGAAACGTCAACTGTCAGGTCCAAAGCAAACACAGCCGATTCCAGGACGGGGAGGAAACAGAGAACAAACCCAGAGTTTGGCGCTCCAGGAAAACCTCTGGCTGAGTAATACTCTGTGACATGAGACAGGGAATCACTCCCCTGGATATTTCCCAGAGTTTTACAAAAGGAAACAAAAAAGAAATAAGATCCTGACCGACTGATGTCACCGTTGTAATTTTGCAGACAAAGAAAACCTTTAAGAGTTGCATTCATTCTATTATGTCAAGCAGCATGACCTGTTGTGGCATTAACATGAGAAATGGGACTGGTGGTGAGCCTGGGCTTCATCTCACAGCTAGTTTTCTCTCTAATCCAATCTAGTGCAATGGTGTTGGCATTGCAGTACCAAGGCTGCAGCAGCAGGGGAGTGCTTTGTGAACAGAGGAAGGGGTTAGAATTTTGAAACCCCAAAACCAAGGAGAGGTCACTGGCTTTTCTCTTCTAGCTTCCTCTTACTGTGTCAATGAGAGGTGTTGGATGGAGTGGGATAATGAATTAAAAGGCAAGGTCAATTTCAAATTGCTTGACATAAGGATTACAACTAATTATTTTCATCATCAATTAACCTGCTGATTACTTTTACAGGTTTTTTTTTTACTTCTGTTATTTTTGGGGCATTTTCACCTTTATTATAAGTACAGCGGAAGAGAGACAGTTAATGTGGGGAGTAGAAAGTGACATACAGCAAAAATTTGGTGGCTGGGAGCTGAACCAATGATCACTGCGACCGAGAATGTAGCCTCAGTACTTGAGGCGCACCTCGAAACCGCTAAGCCAACTGGTGCCCTATTGGATTAATCATTTAAATACAAAATTTCATCAAGATGTGGTTACTAAACACAATTTCTAGAAGTGTTGTTTACAAATTGCGTCATATGTAAAGCCAATAGTTCAAAACCATTTCATTAACAAAGACAGCAGATCCTTATGTTTAAGAAGGTTAGGACAACAAAAGGTATATCAAGGCATTTTATATGAAGTGCAGGTCTCGACTGTAGTCCTAGTTATATTGCTTAAATAGAGCCAAAATAAATCCACAATGAGCATGCACTTGGCAGCTGTGTCAAGGAAACCTGCTCTTCTAACAGACAGAAACCTTTGAGCAGAACCAGATTCATAGTGACTGGATGGGCTGAGAAAGTGGGATAGAAGTAGAAGCTGAATGGGCAGAGACAAACAGATATGAGATGTACAAAGCAACGGCAACAGGCTGGCTCTTGTTATCTTGCTTATCCTGTGTTATATATGTGTCTAAAAAAAATCTCCTTTCATTTTTTAGACGCTCAAACATATCACTTTCTGCAAAAGTTTTCCCTGGTGTGAAATGAAGGCTCTGCAAATCTACACGTTAATCGCTTCATCTGACACCTACCCTATGATAGCACTTCCAGGCATTAAAAATAACCATATAGAAATAATCCATATTCTTGCTGATGTTTTTGTTTGCTTTTTAATGTCACACAGAGGCATCAGTATTGATTACAGTATGCTCTTTTATTAGTTAAAAACTCCTCTCATTAGGTTTAATATATCTCAAGATAGCAACATTTCTAAAAGGTGGTATTTAATTATTGTTTAGCAGCAGAAGAGGACTTCTAAATACAAACTTGTTAACTATTGAACACCAGAAATGTATGCAAAAGAGACCTCCTTTTCCTTCTTTTATCCAATGTCCCCCAAACATGGACCCAAAACCCTCTAAGTATTTATTAAGTCCTCAGAGACTAAGTTGAGACACAATCACTTCCCATCAGACCTCCACCTCCCTCATCTTCTGCTCAGCTTTTAATGTTAGGGTGCGGCAGAAGTTGGAGAAGAGTCCTCGCCCCATTGTTCCAAACACAACAGCTGTGACTTAATGAGTCCATTCCAAAGTACTCACCCTTTGCCCAAAGTCTGAGCTGCTTCCATCCCTGCCTCCTCATTGACCACATGACCATTGTCACCACCTTATTCACTGGGTCTTAATGGTAAGACACACAAGAATGCAGCAGTGGCTGAGCCTTTGCCACCTCAGAGCGCTGGTGGGAAAGCTCCTGAACTCAATTCCAGCAGCTTATGTTTACCATGACAAACCAGTGACCTACGGGTTCACTCTAGTAATTTGGGGAGAACCACCCACACACACATCCAAACAGACTCACCCATCTCTCTTTCTCTCCAGCTCCATTTAATCTGTGTTGCTGGGTTCTTTTTGCCTGTGTCTTAATCAAACACAAATGCTGGTTAAAAACTGTTTGTTATCGTATTCTGAGAGCTGATAGTGTCTGGAATGGAAATTTCAACATTCTCTGCGAGTGTGGGAAAAATAACAAGGATAAAATTTGTGCTTCGTTTTTTAACAACATAATATCACCCTATAAATGCCAGGGTTTCTAAGTTACACTGGAGCTGTCTGTGATCAGTGCAACTGTAGTGTAAAGCTGAAAGGAGCGAGAAATGTGATGCAGCACAAACCTGCAGCCTGGTGAGGGGAAGTTAGGATGTTGCCATAGCAATCGAGATGAAATGCACAAGTAGTGTTTTAATTAAATCCAGCCTCTTTTGTAGATTTGACAGTGAGTAGGGTGGTGACAATAGAAAGCTGTAATATTAAAAGTCCATCATTAGACGGTTCTTGTGGAATCATGGTAAAAAAAAAGAATCCATTTTGCTACAACGCTGAGGCGATTTGACTGGAACTGCTGGAAACATTTTTCCTTTTCTTTTTCTCTTTTTTTATGCATGAATTATTTACACAGATGTGGTGATCTGAGCTCGTAACAGAGTTACAGAACAAAGCCAAACATGACCATAAACCCTCTTTACTTTCTTTCATCCCACGTTCACTTCAGCTGTACCCCTGTTAAAGCTTACAGTGTTGAGTGTTTGCATCCCATTTATCCTTGAAGAGAACAAAAAAAAAACTCCTGTCAGTCGTCTGCATATGCATACAAAGTGGTGTGCTTCTTTATTAAAGACTATACAAACAAGGCTGTATTAAGAGCGTGGGGAGCGATGATGATACTGAAGAGCCAGGAGTTACACACCCTTAACCCCAGGAATAACACAGCATGGAGCTGTCATTTGAGTCAGGTATCATTATCTCGGCAGGTCTGAGCTCTTAGTGAAGGCTGACAGCTTTATGATTTGATTCACTTGTGCTGCGAGGCAATTAAAAAAGGAGTGTAGCATTGGAAACTCTTGAATATGAAAAGAAGACAAGCGACATGGTGTTATTCAGGGATTCTTTACACGATATCACTGTATTTAAGTGGTTTGAAATTATGTATGGATGCATGTAAATCCATGAAACCTGTTAATCCTTACAGCATGTCTTTCTGTAGGAGAAGATGCATTTCGTCAAATATTTGTAGATAAATGGAAATCAATTATATGAATCATTTGCCCTGAATCTGTTCTATAACCTCAAATCGTGCTTCAAGGCTTTATAATTACCTTTTCAAATATATTTTAATTAACCTAGCCCCTTCTCAATCACACCTCTATCACTGACTATCATGTTGTGAATTGGATTCCCATCATGTGTCCTCCAGCCTCTGAATTAGCAGGGGGCATGAGTCACTGTGTTTGACCCTGGACGTGAACCTCAGAGACAGAAAGCTTGTTGAAGTCGTCTGTCAGACCAAATTCTAGCTACCCCACCACCACCACCACCACCATCACCCCTCCCCAAGGGTGTACAGAAGTGGTACCCCCCCCCCCCCCCTCCTTGTCTTCCCTCCACTCTTCTGTTGGACATGCCATGCAAAGTGAATGACATGATATTAAAGCACTTCCTCATCAAGATTGAAAGGCGTACATTCTTTTTCTGCCTTCAAGCAGTCAATTATTTGACAAGTACACATAATGAACAATGCAAGACTAGTCTGAATTTAATCAAAAGGCAGAGACAGGGGCCCGGTGCAGATGGGAAATGATTAACACAGTTAATCAAACATCCCAGCGTTAGGTTAAACATGTGCAAGCCTATCCCATCATCTGAGAAAAGGATGGGATCCACCACACATTTCCATTTTTCCATTTCTTCTTGCCTGTGGATCTTTTATTGCATTTATTATGTTGACCCCTATTTATTCTGCTTCTCTCGTGAAGGTATTTATGTTCGCCCTGACATCTGACTAATATTTCTCCCTGTGGTAAACCCCAATGCAGACAAATTTGAGGTAGCTAGCTTGGAAGAAATAGTTAAACGCAGCCTAATCCAAGTGGTATTTGTGTAAAGGTTGTTTGGTTTGTGCTTCACAGAGGGATGCTATAAGGAAGATATGTGGTTAAAAAACAAAAAAAAACACTCACATAGAGTTTATTACACAAGCTCTCCAGAGAGAATCCAGTACATCAAGCAGGTCAAAGCATAATGGGCGAAGAAGTACAGACTGTTAGATATCTATCTTTGATGCCTCACTGCTATTCTTTTGCGTTAGATTGACACAGACTGAGATCAAAAGTGGGTGAAGTGTTTACATTTGATGCTACTAATTACTTTACCTTTACCATTAGTCAGAGATGTATTGCACTTTAAACTTTTACAGCTTTAGTTTCAATACCATGGTCTTGAAATAAATGAAACACCATTGTAAATGAAACTATTCTTTTGTGTGAGAAAATAAATGGTCTCTTTAGATAATATTCAACACTTCAATCTACCATATCTTGATGGATGGATTAAATACTCAATTTCTTTTAGTCTATTTTTCCATGTTTAATCAACAGTACAGAGTTCATCTGCAGCTTACGAATGCAGACATACAACCCTGATGCGATCCAGCACAACCCAACAGAGAGCCACAGGAGCTTCCCACCGTGTGTCATAGGTCTTTGAAAAGAGCAAATGGCCATTCACAGAATCCAAAGTAGTGAGAGAATGGATGCTGTCCATTGTGAATGGAGTGTGGCATCTGCTATTAAATATACCTTTGTCTGATACTTCAACTATACATAGGGTTGAAATTCTGGCAACAGAGGAATTAAAAAAGGCAGCCGTCGTGTCTATATCAGTCGAAGGATCTACAGACAAAACTGATATGGCACAACTGTGAATATGACCAATTTTCTACCAATTGTGTCACCAAATGTGTTTTATTACCAATATGAAATAACACGTTTTTATTTTGTTACATCCTTTTTGTATTTTTTTAAAGTTTGCCTTTCACAAAAGCAGAAAAACATTTTGAATGCTGCTGAAAATGTCTGGCACGCTTCATTTTCCTGGTCTTGGTTGAAAGTGTTGTTGAATTGGGCTGCTGTATGGTATGGTATGGTATGTTATGGTATGGTATGTTATGGTATGGTATGGTATGGTATGGTATCGTGTAATGTCATGTATTATTGTATCATATATCATAATGCATCATATTAGTGTCACAATATATAGTGCTGTATCATATGGACAACTCACAACAGTTGCAGCTTTTTTGCAGTAGTCATCATCATCATTTGTGCAATTTCATTGCATTTTTTTAATCAACATTTTTTTTCCCCTTCCTTTAACTAAAACATTTTATAACATCCCTTAACTTTTAAATAACCGCTGCAAGGTCATGAATGTTAGAGTACGACATTCACAGCTAAAAATCCTGCACATACTTGAGGGAGTCACTAATGGATTAGTAATCATGATTTTGACATACAGTTTAAACCTTCTAATTCCTGAATCATGAGTTAGTATTTTCAAACTAGTAAATTTGGTCAGTAAAGCTCATCTACACTCAGATGTTTTTATTGCACAACCTTTATAAATACTTCCCCTGCAGTGCTGAACTTGTCGACAACCTCAGGTGTTCAGTAATGCAACTTTTCTTAATCTTCAAAGTATCTTTTTATTTCAAAGTCTCGTGAAAAGTCTAAAAAAGACGACTATTGTTCCCTCACTGCTTTACCACGAACAATAATTAGCCGTGATTACAAAGTATCTCTTGAGAAATTGGGACAGAACAATTTAGTTCATTGTCCTCAGAAATTGGAGTTGCCCTTCCTTTTCCTCACCCCCTCCCCTCCCCCTCTATTGGATTCATGTGTTCTTCCGTGTGCCAGGAAGAACACACCACCAATCAAGCAAACTATTTGATTGGCTTGGAAAGATTTCATTCGGACTAATTTGGCTTAATAAACAGTTGTGTCAAATGATTTGGATGAGTGCAATTGCAGACCTATTAACGGATGAGTATTAAAGAATGTGCTCTCAGTGTATTAACATATGACCTTGCACATTTGCAAGAAGCCTGCGCTTTCTGAGGTGTGTGGCAGGAAACACGCCTCTTAAAAAGTAATCAACCCTCAAGAACAAGTTGTTTGTGTGGACGTTTTGACAAATTGAAAAACCTTCAAAGATTGTTGTTGACTTGGTAATAAGTTTTTGAGCATTTAACGCCAATAGCTGACACGATTTGTCCATTTTAATGCCTTGGTGAGCAGCCTCTGTATTTAAAACAGTAATGTTTTATGGAAATAAGCTATATGTATTTAAAACTTATAATTGTGTTCCTTTATACTTGCACAAAGCAGGTTACTTTTAAATTAGTGGAATTAATCGGAATGCAAAATTGAAGAGAGGAATGTCCGTCCACAATGATGAATACTTAAGTAAGATTTTGCTTCAATTAAAATTTCAGGCAATTATTCTGAAAGATTATTGACCTCTGAAGGGACTGGTGAGGTCACGTATTTTCTCTGTCTTTGCGGTGTAGTATTCATCTTCATTAGAGAGAACAATTGAAGGCGTTTGCCTCTCATGCTAGAGGGTATTAACGCAGACAGATTATCCCCTGCACACTTCACTAATAAAGTTGATTTCTATTATTGTCTGTCCAGGTAATGACACATTTTGAAGCACTGTCTTCTTTGCACTGACCTACTCCTCTTTTCCAGCTGTGCCTCTTCACTTTCTTGCCCTTTCAGGAAATGAAGAAAGGTTGTGTTTCAATGGTGTCAATGCATAGACCTGTCTGGAAGTCATTTCTAAATGCAACCCTGTTGGAGGTTAAATATGTGAGAAAATTGCAATGAATATGATCAGTCACCATGTGTCATTATGAAATATTTCTACCTATGTAAATAAAGGAAAGGGGGGAGTTTTGGAAAAAAAATATCTGGCGAGCTCCATGGAGAACTAAAATGTTGGTAATGATCAATAAGATCAGAGACTGGGTTGGGGGCAGGGTAGGGCAACCAGTAAAGATTATAAAAAGTAGCCAATGACTTTTGGCTTTTTTAAATTACTGGGATTACATCTAAAATCTAATCTGTTTAATTTTTCTCTCTCTCCTCTCTTAGGGGGAGGTAGATGGGCACAGTCTAACCCAGCAGGGGGGAGCTTTAGCCCAAACAGGCTCCTTGCCCTTACGTGTCCACTCTCTGACATGTCTCTAAATATGTTTCTTTCAGCTGTTTCTCTTTTCTCTTTTATGTTGGTGTGTGGATGCGGTTGGTTTTGGGACACCGGAGCTAATTGTTTAGCTTTGCGGAGGTGTTGTGGGCCTAACTTAACGGAGGGAGGAGGGAGCAGCCCGCTTGATAACCCCAGGTGCTGGCTCTCACTGCCCATCCATCCCCATCTATCTTCATGCTTGGGTGTTGGGAGACATTTGGGAGCCATATGGCAGGATGTGTAACTTATTGCTAGAGCGTAAATAAAGGGTGTGACAGTACCTGTTTCTTCATTAATCGACCAGCCTTTCATTTGAGTACAAGTATGTTGTTTTGATTCAGAAAAAAAATTGATTGACTTTTTTTGAATTATAAAAAATTATTAACATGCCTATTTATATAAAACTGACAGTTAAAGTAAAATGTTGTTTTCGGTAAAAATAAAATCTCAAAAATATATACAAATTAAATGTCACAAAATATATGTTCAAACACAGGCTAGGCATAATGGAAGTTGATGTAAAGCTCTGGTTGGGTAGTATGAGACTACCATTCAATTTTTCTCGTCTAGCACTACAGATTGAACGTTCCTTACCCTAGTATGAGATATTTTTATTCCACCTCTTAAAGGCTTTTTTTCAGTTCCTTGAAATTTTTTAAGGTAAAAAAAGCACAGATGTTCTCTGTTTACGAATTATAATACATCAACGTGATGAATTATAATTGTGATCAAACCTGGGCTTTCAAAAGGGTTGCAATCATGAAAAAATTGATCTTTCTTTCAACCCAGTCATTTTGGAAGTACATTGAGCGTTCACTTGGTTTACAGTGAGACTGCCACATCTTTTGTTTGAAAAATGTGTCCACATTTACACAACGCAGAGCCCGACATGGCAAAGTGAAGCAAATTGGAATGGTTGGCCTCTGCTGAACCATATTACTGGTGACTATATATCATTTTTTTATAGGTCACAAGTGAAACACATCTGTTTCCACTCGGCCAAGTTTCCATAGAAAACATTTGAATAGAGATTCTTCACCTATATCTGATGCTCCCCCCTTCTTGTTTAAACCAACATGTGTCTCATACATCAAACCTCAGGGAGGGTAAACGACTGTTTTGCTGAAGAAAGTGCATCTCAGAGGAGGTTTGATCATAGTTTCAAGAGGGCAGATATTTTTTTTAATCTTTACACCATGACTCAGTTTGCTTTAAATGATTTGTTTATGTAGTGCGGTCTTTTAACACTCAACTTATTTGACAGTTGTGCAAGCCAGAGCCCAACATGCCCACACTGGACCTTTGCTTTTTTCTAATTTGATCTCAAAGCCCCTCATGTGTTTGACTTCTTTTTAATTGCTTCCTGTCTGCTAGGTCAATTATAAGTCTTGGGCCCTTTAAGGGAGGGGGGAAGGGTGGGTGGGTGGGGGAAGGAGGAGGTTGGTGAGGTGGGGGGAGACCGTAGGAGCATTTTTGAAAAGACAGAGTGATTAAATAACTGAAATGTGAGCGGAATGATGAGATCACTCATTGGGACTTGATTTGATCATATTTTACTTGGTGTGCCAGCTTGCAGAATACACATGTTGGTTCACGGTCAGACAGAAGCTGATTGTCTGGACTGCCTTTCTTTGGTCTGTTTAATGGAAAGAAAGAGGGAGACACAGACAGTCTTACTCTTGCATCCATTATTGATTTTTTTGGGTCAGGTGGGTACTAGTGTAAATACCCCTGTGGTTTTGTATTTAACACAACGTATGAGCGCTCAAAAGATTTACAGGTAGACAGCAGGTGAAAAAGAAACTCAGGAAACAGGCCTTTATAAACATATGGTAATTAATGTATTTTTAATTAACAACAGCAAACCAGATGCCTAAAAAGTCTGTATCCGGCTGCACTGTAATTTTTTTGGATACTAATTCACCATGCAATGGTGGTTTTTACATTTTTTGATAATAGTCTGGTATTGGTAACTAAATTTGCCATCATAAGATATCATTTGTAAATAATTGATTATATGACCTCTGACTTATTCATGTCAAAATAAAATCTCTATAAATTAAGCTTGAATAAAGGAGGTATCAAGCCATTCCTTATATGTAAATTCAAAATATACAAGCTGGGGTAAGAGCCAAATATCAGGAGAAAGCTTTGAATTTTACTATTTATTCCATCATGCCCCACATGTTTAAGTTCAATACCATCATACACAATTTACAGAGAGGCTTCTTAAGTTTTTGAATGTAAAAATTCATATAAACACAATGCGGCCTGTGTATTCAAATAAGCCAACACAAGAGCTGTTATTTGCCTAAATACGCTCTGCCTATTCCAAACAGTGCAGAAATCACGGCCGCTCTTCGAGGTGCTGCACAAGTGAGGTCAAAACTCCAAGCTGCATAGTCGCCCATGGCTACATAAATATTAACCAAGTCTCCGCTGTGTGGAGAGGCCTTCTTTGATTATGAGTCTACTCGGAGAGCTTGATATCCACGGAGACCACTAAAGCCAGCTTGACAAAATTGATGAGAGAACACGGAGAGTCGGTGCAGTTGCGATGTGGAGGAGTTCTTACTCGGTTTGGGAACAGATCAAGCTGCTGGATTTCATGAAAACCGAGAAGGGGACAGGAATGTACACAGTTTGCAGTTCACATATTTAAAGCTACACTTTGAACTTTTGCCTGGAGAGATATGAGAGGGAGAAAATACAAAATATAGCTGTTTATCTGCACTATGCATAGTGCAATTTAGTAAAAAAGTACAGAAGCACTTTGAGGCAATTTGATTTCTTTAAAGCTGCGTTAATAACACAAGTGACTAATGCTGTTAAATTATGTCGATGTATGTCTGTGTCAAGCATCTCCTTGAATAAAAGGAGAAAACAAAGAGGGTCAGAATCACTTGATGAACAAATGATTGAGTGATCGAGTTTGAACATGGCTTTGCTAATTGTGCTCTGAAGCATGTAACCTGGCCAAATCTTTGTCCATCAGTAGCAAAAGGAGCCTGATTTGTTGGGGTCGGCAGCAGCGGTCCTGTGACTGGTCATGTGTGCCTGAAATGTCAATCATGTGCAAATATTTTGGGAAGGAACCAATAAGCATTGTTGGGTTAACAATTGAAGGTTAAGAGGCAGGCTTGGAGCCACATGGGAAATAGGGGAGGACATGTTTGCTCTCACCATGGATGACTGAGGTCTGTCCAAAGCATCTGCCGACATTTTCAACTGAAATGAAAACAAGAAAACGGTGCAGTTACATCTCTACCACCCAACAGAAATACACTTGAATTTTCTGTTTTTCTATATGTATATATGCTACTATAAAATATTTTAAAGGGTTTTCTGAATGTTTATTTTTGAAAGAGAGAGCATTTATCTTGAACCATTCAGTGTGTGAGGTTGAGCAGTTCTGTGCATTTCTGACATATTATATCATTGCTATATCATGAGCACTGCACATGAATAGTTTATATGCAACTGCTGCTACTCGTTACACACACACACACACACACACACACACACACACACACACGCGCGCGCGCGCACACACACACACACACACACACACACACACACACACACACAAGGCAGTCTATAATAAGCTAAATAAAATTAGTTACTGCATGATGCAAACTGAAATCTCTGCCCTCACCTTTTTGCATTCTATCTAATTGGGATTTTTTTACAGTTCAATAAATTATGTTCATTCACAAGTATCGCAATATAAGTCTAATGCCCTCTGTTGACAATCTGAGGAAGCAGATTCAAATGAATCCCTTCAAAATGGCAGTTGAAGCTGCTCAACACTGCAGCCATAGAGACACCACACGTGTTTTTAGTCTGGGCTTATAAATAAACATTTCTCCAGATATGGACGCCTGCCACTAGGTGACCTTTTATTACATCTGTTTTCTCTTCTTTGTCCCTTGCAAAATAAAGAAGAAAAAAAAAGAGGGCTGTATTATTATGTAAAATTATGCTTATGAAAACATAAGTCTGCCCCTCTGCTGCGTTCACCTTCACCTGGCAAGCATGACTCAACTTCACATTTCCCCTCTGTGGGTGAAAGACAGTTTTTATTGAAGCCAGGTGTGTACCCACGTCCTGCCTGATAATGTTTCTGGACAGAATTCCTCGACCGGATCATAACATGCTCCAAGTCTTCACCGAATGCAGGAATAAACATGAAAAAGTTGTGACCAGCATGTTTTATTTATTATCAGATATTCTGATTTTAAAGATAAGGCAGATAATGAGGATATGAGAAACAGCAGCTGCACTGACAATTAGATTTTCAAACTTGTATTCAACAAAAACAACAACAAAAATTATTTCATGAGGACTTAATAATACAAGCTGAAATCATATCTTACAACTCGGCTATATCTCAAAGGGAACATGTCTTAGAAATGTTGCTCAGGATTAACAGTAACCACCTGCATTATACAGTGAATACAAACTGTGGAACACCAACATTGCATGCCGCTCACATAAGGAGCGCAGAGGTCAAAGCCACTGTAACCTATGAAAATTCCCTGGACTGCCAAATGGTATCATGAATCATGTAGAAGAAAAGTGCAAGAGGAAAAAAGAAAAAAAACACACAATTGAAGAAAGATTCTCCTTTTTTTTGGCTCTACACACACCCGCACACACACAGACACACTTGGCTCAGCTGCAGCAGCTTGACCACTGTTGCCTGGGCCACACTGTTATCCTGTGAGGCCAGTTGGATTGCAAGAGGAGTAGAAAAAGTGTCTGTGCTTCCATGTTCCTTTTGATGCTTGCTAGTATTACAGTAGAATAAGTCCTCTTTCATTGGTTGAATAGGCTGGACTGCCTACTGTGACAGAGCATGGGCCTCTCATGCCCAAAAGGAAGACTGAGTCTGAGCTAGAAAAAAAAAAACATGGGGGGATAAGGGAGTAATATCGATAACCTAATTTCTGTGTGTGACGTAGTTGAAATTTCTCTAAGAAGTGAAAAAAAAAAACAAAAAAAAAAAACTGCTGTTACTTCCGGGAATGATAATAAGTTAGATTAGTCTACAGACTCCGAGTCAGTTTATGATGAGGATTCCATGTCGGGTTTTCCTGGAGCCCACCCCTCTCTCAACTCAGACAGCTCGTGCAGACGGCAGCCTGCGCTCCTCTCCTCTGCACTGGAAGCCCCGCTCGCGCCGCTTCCTCCAACTGTCTCAACAACAACTGTGAGCGGGATCTTCACCACGCGCGAGCCGCTGAAACTTGCCCCCAACTAAAGTCCTCTTCACTGTCTCATTCACTCACAGGAGCCAGGAGAGATTCCCTCCGCGGAGAGCGCACTGAATTCTCCCTGACTTTTTTTTTTAGAAGACACTGAAAGCACCACACTCAGTCTGTCCCTCTGTGTGTGTGTCACTCAGCGGGTTCTGGGTCCCCGTGCTGATCCTCTTCTCTCCTCTTCTCTCCTCTTTTTCGTCGTGTGTTGTTGCCACCGCCGATCGTGCTGCAGCTACACCGGGAGTGAGAGTCAGGGCTGAGCAGAGCAACACCTTGCCGGCCATGGAAGTGTGTGGTGTCCGATGCTGGAGCGGGATGTACGGGCTAAGAGGGGGACCTGCCGCCTGGTAGCCAGCCTCACTAGTGCGTCTGTCCCAGAGAAGGGGAGCATGCCTCAGACCTGCAGACTTTTCCCTGCAGAGGACTGTCGAATTCCCACAATCTGACATTTTTATTATTATTTTTTTTTAGCATTTCACATCCCTATTGACTTCGTTTGAGCCTGTTTGGCTTCGCTGCTTTGAGAAAGGTAAGAAGTGTTTATTTTACACCGTGCATGGTCTCACTTAATAAATCAGAGGCTGAGCAGTATTTTGACAAGTTGATGGAGAGTGGAGTAACTTTTTCAGATCACTGAATGTAGTGAAGCTCATTGAAAAAAAAACCCAGACTAAGACTTCCATTGTAAGCACACTACTTTATAAAGTAAGAAAGGTCAACATTTAGTGCGTCTCTAAAGCTGAACAAGTCGCTCTCTTGTGTGTTCAATTGTCCGAGCGGGTACTGTTTGTTGATAATTAAAAAATGGTCAATCAAAACATAACCAGGTGTGATTGATTTGTTCGGCTGTAGAGTTTGCCTGAATGGAAACTATTAAAAAGTGGAGGGAGGGGGGAGGGAGTGTATTTACATGAACCAGAACATGTAAAGCACCATTTAATTGGAGTGTATGCCCTCAGAGATGTAGTTTGGTTGGTGGTGCTGGTCACCAGGTTTTTTTTCCTTCTTTAAATCCACTGACGGTCTTGTTGAATAGGGATTTATGGGAGCTGTGACCTCAGTAGAGATGTCGGTGTGATTCTTGAGCGCATTCAGAGGCTAATCCATTATTATTGGGGACTGAATTTGTCCAAAAAAAGGGAAAGGTGAAAAAAGAAAACAGTCTAGTCGTGCCTACACATGAAATAATTACTATTGGCCAAAGAGAGGCAGAGTTTATGATGATGCAATGGGCTACAAACGCAGGGAAAGTCATGGAAATCAATCAAAGCAAGGGATAAATATAAAAACAGTATAAAAGAGGACGGATTTGGCTGCAGGACTTAACTCAAAGCCATGTCGGCGCAGAGTGGCAGTAAAATTAGATCCTCTTACTGCACATTTATTATTTAGGCCTACCGATTCAAAAAGCATCTTGTCAACCATGTGTTAAAGTAGGCAGCAGAGGCACACACACGCGGTGCTGTGTGTGCTTATCTACCGGCCCGAGAAACACACACAGCGGCTAGCCAGCCAGCCAGCCAGCCGGTGATGCACGGCAGCCTGGAGCACAGCAGTTATCTCCACTGATCGATCAGTGGATTGGGATAAATTTAGCTCCAGCCTCCACATGCCCTCAGCTTTTTGCGTTTTTGTAGCTGGTGCGTCTGATTTTTAAAGAGAGGCAGGGAGCTACAAATTCCTGCCTGGATTAGAGAACATGAATGTGTCTCATTTCTGTGTTTGGTCTGGAACGCATTCATCTCAGCTGTCTACTGGAAATATAGACTCTCAATGTCACAAGTGTTGAGGGCTTTTTTTTTTTTTTTTCCAAATCCAATATCCACTCATATGATCTAATATAACAAACCATATTAAATAGGCACAGTCTATTCTTCCTCCATGGCTATATGTACATGAGATGATAGACAACAAAAGAATAAACCAAATGTATGCAGGATGAATGGCTTTATCTCCTTCGCCCTACCATAACAAAGTGGCATCCAGCTAAATTCAAAGGCGGTCTATTTGTGAACAAGTGTGGAGTTTTCAGGAATGTGTAAGAAATAAGCTCACTCCATGCTTTATCTCGCTCCAGGAGCTACACCTCTCAGTCCAACCCCTCTCAATTGGAAGACCCCATTTTTTTTCTCCATGTGTTTTTGCATACAAAAAATGTTTGAATTAATGCAACTGCAAATTCCAGCTGTTTGGAAGGAACATATTAGCATATCAAAGTGTCCAGAGCCCTTCCACAATGGAAAGAGTCGTATTTTCTGCCACTGGCTTTGGCTGAGCCTTGGAGGCTCGAGTGTGAGTGTGTGAGTGTGTGTGAGCCGGTAAAACTGAAAGACTTGTGTATCTCTTCTCTTTCTTGTAAGTAGGTCCGTATGACATGTTGTGTGAAACGTAATCTCACTTGTATTTGTTTGTGCGATTATGTCAAAGCTTCCACACAATAAGTTAATTACACAATGACTCTTAGAGTAGTGTAATGTTGAGGATAAAACTAATTCAAGTAAGACAAGAACATCAAAATAAGAACTCTGGAACACGCATACCAAAGCACAACTGTTTATTTATTTTTGTTATTTAAGTTTTTATTGACTTCATCAAAATAAACGCAAACACTATAAATGATGCATACATATTGAAGGGATATACTATCAACAGACAGCACAGCCAATTTTGGTCGAAAGAGCCTGAAAGCACAACTTTTTTGAAAATTTTAGTTCCCAGAGTACAACAATTTTTAATTATATAATCAATCTGAGATCGCCTGGTGTATCTTCACTTTCTGGAAATGATTATAACTACTTGATAAGAGAATAAAACTGTTATTTTCACCTCAGGCTGCCTTCATGAGCATTATACTCCTGATTCTAGTTTCTACGAGTGCCGTTTCTCAGTCTATATTCTTGTTTCAGAGGAAGTGCGCCCTGTTTCAAATAACTGCAGCTGCTCTTGATCCACCAGAGCTCCAGATTGCCCCTCTTTGCTCGTTGCGTTCAGATCGATACAGCCCCAGCACACTTCTGTATGGGTTTGGGGGGCAGACAGCATGCTACATATCACTCTATTCTCAACTCTTTTATATCACACTCTCTGAGCACCCGATACTCTTACGTCTGAGTGAGTGTGATCAGTGCGAGTGGGTGTGAACACATCAAAATTTGTGACATTACGGACTGTTGCTTCATTTTTTTGCTGCCGTGCACACCCCCCCGCCCCCTCTCTAGAAACAGCAGCTGAGGTTTTGTCTGACTGGTGCATTAAACAGATCATAACGCAGCTTCATAGCCTCTCCACGTTTTTAAATTCTCACAACAGGCCAGGCACTTCCACTCCAGCTTTATTAAGGTAATTTGTCATTGATTTAATTCAATGCGAGCGCTGACCAGTGGCAACATTTCCTCACTTTGTTTTTGTGTCGCACTCTCTCCCTCTTGAACGTGGAGATGAGCCTGTTGTCTTTGTCTGAGCAGCGATTGGCGAGTCCATATGATTGATTTAAAGGTTGCATTGTGGCTGAATGGATTGTGTGTGCTAGCGTTACACTATGAGGAGGTAGTTCTTTTATTTGCTGTGAACATTCAAGCTCTTTTTTTACTGTGCATCAGTCTTTGTTGCCAAACAGTCTGTGAGGAACAAGCAACCAATTTAAGTTGAACATCGTACAAAGGATGTGTTGGTTGTGCCATTGCAAAATCGAGCAAATGATGGTGGTTGTTAATGCATCAGAAGAGAACTAAAGCATTTGGATTTACATGCCCGTAGTTATTTGGCGTGTAAATTGTGGGTTTGTGTTTGCAGATGCAATCTTTTCTGTTGCTAAACCACCTACATGGAGCCATACTGTGCGGATAACTGCCGCCCATTAAAGGGAAGGAACAAGGCTGTAAAAGAAAGCCAGGGCAAATTCGATGTAACGTGCAGGCCTTTGGAGGGCCAAAAACCTCCCCTTTCATGACTTATTTTATTTTACGATTGGCAATCAGTAAAATGCTGTGCGCCAGCGTGCTCCCCACCCTGCCATTTTGTGAAACATTTGTTTCCACTTGCCAAAGGCCTCTGGTGCAGCGGGGGATTTGGTGCCCCTGAAATGGCAGGTGAAACTTTCTGCTTGCCTAAATAATTTCCTAGCAGAGCATTACGCAGCAAGGACATAGGCGGTGGATAGTGAGGGTCAATTCAGACTCTAGTGACGAGGAACAACACGGATGTTAGCCGATGGCTTCTCCATAGCTCTCCGGTTAAACGGCAGCCTCCTTGAGCTTATCTGGCATCTCTTTGTCAGTTTGTGCTTCCATGAAAGGTGTTTGGAAGAAAAAGGAAGAGCAAAGTGCAAAACTGGGTCATAAAAACTATCCCCTGGTCATGAAACGATCGGTTGTAATGTATTGGCCTGGTTTCTGATTGTAGCTTTTACACGGTGTTGCAAACACAGAGTGTGTTTCAGATAAGATGTGCTGTGTGCTATGAGCAGTGTGTGTTTAGGGCACTCCCAAAGCAAATACAATAATAAATGTGAAAAACTTGTGCAAAAACAGTCCAACTCTTATCTTCAAACAAATGTTGTTCAGAGTAAAATTAAAGCCACCATGTTCCATATTATTACTCTTTAATGCTTGAATAATATTTAAGAGAACAAGAACCTTTATGACATGTTTGTAATCATATATTTTCACATTTCCATTTTAAACATAATGATCATTCACTTTTTGATTTTTTTGATTTGATTTTTTTTCTAATTTAAAGAAGATTACAGTTTAGACCCCTCACACACACACACACACACACACACACACACACACCCTCTCTCTTTCTCTGTCTCTCGCTCTCTCTCACACACACACACACACACACACACTCCTTCACTCACACACACACGCGTTGACCCTGTCCCATTCTCTGTGCTCTGTGAACAGTTCTCGTCCTTATCGGTGCACAGCTGCAACACTATTTGGGAAAATATTCAATTTGAGTGTGTGTGTGTGTGTGTGTGTGTGTGTGTGTGAGAGAGAGAGAGAGAGAGAGACTGAAGAGAACCTGGGAGGCGAGGCTCTGAGTAAACAGCAGTTATTGCGGCTCTGCCATAGCAGCCGAGAGCAGGGCCTGGCTGGGAGAGAGGGGGGATCTGCGGACGTCTGCCAGGGGAAGAAGTAATGTCTCGGCTGGATTATAGGAGAGCAGAGCACATCCACGCTTAAAAGCCCCTTTTCCAACAAGACAGGGCTGTTATTTAGGGATGGTGAGGGCAAACACAGCAGAGCAATATATCCCCCCCCATATAGGCTGCTGCTGCTGTCCTTGACTATACTAACTTACTGCAAGTGTAAGTTCAACTCCCTGTGAATACATTCCTTCTCTGTAATCTTTTAAAAGTTATGTCAGGCTGTGGGCGTTCTTCAGTGTATTTAGACGCAAATTACTCCAGAAAAGTGCAAATCTGCTCAGAAGTGTTTCAAATGAGAACATCATTTACTTTTGTTAAAATGGACGAGTTGTATTTTTTATGCTTTAGATGTAGTCGAAGCGCGTCTATCAACTGATCTGAATATCTTTGGTGTTGAGTTTAACATTTTTACTCTGCCAGATTACTGACTGCAAAATTTTTACAGCAGCGTGAGATAGCATCAGTGGGACGTTGCAACATCATACTAAAGCTATAAAAAAAAAACACCAATAGCATGGCTTCCTATGGGAGGAAGTGGAACTAAGAGTGTGATTGGATTCAGAAAAACTATGTAACTCGTTCTTTTTTTTTATCTGTGTGCATATGATTTACTCAGAGTGCTTTAATTTAACAGTGGCAGCCCACCTAAATTGAAGTCAGTGTGCTTGGGTAGAGTTTTCAAAGAAAAGTTGATTTTGTGGATGATCAAATGCAGCAAACAGTCAAGTCAGACTGAAAAAAAAAATCGCGCTATGCAAGTAAATTCACTCAAACACTGGGTGCTGACTTGTTTGCAGTTGAAATCCTGCCAGATACATATTCCATCAAATGTTTCTGCTCTTTTTTTTTTTTTCAAGTTTATGCATCGCCCGCATATTTCCGACCATATCTGCTTGGTTTGGAGAGTCTGAGGCTCTGATGAAAGACAATTTATTTTACAGTATTTAGTTGGGAAGTGTGAAAGCTTTGTTCTTGTAATGCAGTTGCCAAGTCAGATGGAGTTGAGCGTCTGGTCTGGGAGTTTCAGAGGAATATCACAGGCATGGGAAGTTGCTAAAAACTAAGCTAATCAACAAAATAATTGTCTGCTCAATTGCTACCATGCCAGAGACATCAAACACAGGCGAGGTTGAAAAAACAATCAAATTATCTCTTAATGATTGCTCACGCTGACAGATGAACGCCTGTGACTTGCTTTTGTTTGGAGGAGACGTATGTGTGAGGAAGAATGGAGTTGGTGGTCGCCCGCTCATAAATTTTGTACATTTTCATAATCTGCATAGATATCCATCATCACCTGTAATGAAAACAATTTTATCTTATTGTGTGGTTTTTGGCGACGAAACAGAGAGAACCATATTAGTCTATTAATTTCCTGCAGTGAATCATGAATCCTGCTGCTTTTATCCTCACACTACCCTCCATGTGTGGTCCAAAAAAAAAATAGTTTCTGTTTCCTCTACAGACTAAAAGTTTGGCCCCTGTGTCTGCTCTCCTCCCTTCATCCATCCATCCCTCCCTCCCTTCCTCCCCCTCCTCCCTCTCTCTTTCTCTGTCTTTCTCTCTCCGCGTAGATAATGTCTCTGCAAATGATTTAACCGCCCTCGTTGAGGCTCCTTCCAGTAATTGAACAAGCAGAGACTGGGTGCTTTACAGGAAAACAATAGTCATATTATCTCAGATCTCCACTACTCTGAGATTCAACAAAACACTACCTGGGATTGGACTTGGTCGGCTACTTCGAGGGGCGGAATTGAAGAAAGGAATCAGGTTTGCTTTCTTCTAAAAAGTTATATATATAAAAAAAGCGATGGCAAAATGGATGCCATTAATTTACTGTAGGCGCAGTTTAGTGAGAGTGTTGTATGATTGTAATGCGTGTCTCGCAAGATGCACCTGGGGGTAAAGTGCAACCTTGGGTGGTACTTCAGAAGCATGCACACGGCAGAGGCTTGGTAATAATTAATCAGATCTGTGTGACAAACAGTGACAATGCTTGTAGCAATAGCTGACACAGAAACCTGGGCTTGAACATTGGAAAGTTCACATTAAAAGTATCTACAATTTACATATTTGATGTTTGTTCCAATGCTTTCGATGGACAAACCGCTTGACATGAAAATATGGCTCAAACTACCCACATTTCAGTGTGATTGCTTCAGGTTGGAATGTGTTTTGTTTTTTGGCAGAGCACGGGGAGCTTTGATTGTGTTGCTGTGGAGCAGAGTTGACCTTGTGTGTCAGAACGAGGTTTTCCTCCGCCTTGTTTCATACAGAGCACTCTTCGACTGAAATGGCCTTAGGAGGAGTTGTTCTTGACAGAGATGCATTGTTTCAGGCAGCCAATAAACCAGCGCACTGAGTGGCTACATCTGTGAACCTCATCTCGGCTACAGTGCGGGGCTAGCAACAACACGGCAACTGTCACAGCTGCACCTGCTGCTGTCTCAGTACAGAGCCTCCCTCTCTGCTGCCCACAGAACCGCATCACTCTTCTCACCATGACAAGCCAGAGGCGACGGGCTCTGCCTGGGTCAACCGGAGAGATGCTTCTCGGGAAAACATTTGAAAACAGAGGACAAAATGTCAGTCTCCAAAAGAGATGTTAAAATAAAAATTCTGCCCTGAGGGCCTGGATTTGTTTGCTTAGGAGCTTGGGTATAAAACTCCTGCCTGTGAAACATAGTGGGGATTTCGTAAAACCTGACCGGAGTGCATTTGTCCAGCTACAGTAACAGTGTGGGGTTTGCTATGACGGCATGTAGTCTCTCTCTAATACAGTAAATGATGAATAGAGATGAATGGAGCTGACTCTTGTGTACACACACGGCCCTGCTTGTGTATTGAGGCCATTTAGAAGATGATCTGATCAGCTAAGAAGAGATTCAGTAGCATTAAAGGCTTTCAAATCTCATATGTACTCATATTTGCTGCACTGCTGCTAAAAGTCACACAGCTCAGATTTAGCATTTAATTCCAAACCTCCGTTTTTGCATACATCACTCGGTTTAGTGACCACCTGAAAGAGAGAACAAGAAATATTGTGCAGAAAATGACTGGGATTGGCTCATCATGCTGTCTCAGAAAAAAAGATTATTCGAGGAGGGAACAATGCCGAGGGGATTTTTTTCAGCCAGGAGAAGTGATGCAACATGTCCACTCTCCTGCCAAATTGAACTTAAGAGTGTGAAAGCAATCGACGGACATGAGGAGCGGGCCTGACGTGAATGCAGATAGTGTGGGATTAACACAGGGGAAGATTGAGCGACAGAGGCCGGTGACGTCTCTTTACAGCTTTGCTTGTACAGCTGTGCCAGGCCTGGCAACCACTGCTGCATGCTCCATCCAACTTCTCCTCCTCCTCCACTGCCGGGGGGTTAGGTAATGAACATCTTAAATACTGCTCATAACTTCAGCCACAGCGTGAATGTATGTATGTGTGTATATGTGTGTGTGTGTATTTGGGGGGGGGGGGCGGGGGACGGAGAAGTGGAATTAATAATGTATTTCTTATGAAAATTGGAATTCTTAACACTGACATCTCTGATTTGATCTTTTTGGCATTAGCACAGGAAAAACACATATACAGGCTGCCCTAATAATTAATCATGCCTGCTTTTAAATGAGGTGTGAGGCGGCTCTGCTGGTGTGAATCCTGCTATAAATCACACATACCCTGACTGCTTTATCCATTAGACCGCCCTGTTTGTCTAATTCAGCTATCCAGGCCCTTGCAAACTGGTTTTAGTAATTAAGACGAGTGTGAGAACTGCACCCTCCGCTTCACACCTGGTATGCTATCGATCAAAGTGAGATACATGGATGTGAGTGAGCTGTATATGGCACAGACTTAACAGTTGAAGGGCTTCAGTATGGATGGCTTCAAATCAAGACAGAAAATACAGTACACGAGGAGCATATACATCTTAAAGAGGCATTACTCAAATAGTCGTTTCAAGCACACTTCAATTATCGGTTGTTGTTGTTAGTCGTGAAACGCTGACTGAATCAACTTTATGTGATGAAAACATTTCTTAAAGCGAAAAGACGTTATCGCGTGGCACTCCTGTAAGAACACATAGCTTGGAGAGTTTAAACTTATTTTATACTGCTTTGTTTTTAACTTTTTGACAATGCGTTTTTCAACTACACAGGTTTTTTTTTTTTAGTAATACATTTATAAGACAATAAAAAAACAATTACCATGTTAGATACATGGTTTTCTTTGGACAAAGATATTATGCATCACATCTTTTATATTCCATCTAAATGTTTCTTATAATATCTCAAGCTATGTATGTGATTACGCCCTCCAGAAGACAAAGTTTTCACGTGGACCGTGAAGGTGTAATTGTAATTTCTCTAATATAAAAAACCTCAGGTTTTAAGTTTAACAGACTGTTTTACGCAGCTGACTGCAGCTACATAAAAACAGTCGATAAAACCTGATATAACCTGGGGAGGAACCTGCTTTACGTTGCTTTAAAGCAAACAGAAAAATGAAGCAAGTACACTTTTTTTATCTTGATCCACAATAAACCTTTGTTTTTGTTCAAAGAAAAAAAAGAAAAGACATAACAGCCGGAGCGTTGAGTCTAACTTGTGTTTTTTTTTTTCTTTGAGTCATCCGGTGATAAAATCAAAGTGAGTAGAAATGATGACCAGACAAAAAAAGGCTCTGAGCTGCACGAATACTCAAGCATCTGTACCCGGCAACACATGTTTCATTTTTAGCCTCAGCATCAGCAGCTGAACCAGTGTGATGAGTGCCATTCTTTAGTAGTTGATGGAAAAGGGGAAAAAAAGGGAAGTGTAAAGAGGACAGTGAAATAGGGGGGCAGAAACGGGTGAATTTTTGTCATTGCAGTGGAGCCAGTGGCACTTCCGTCATTCATCAACTCGAGCTGATTACTAGTGAGTGTGGAGTGAGCCGACAGGATGTGGCTCCTGCAGCCATTACCATCAGAAATAGGTCCAGCAGGCCCGCGGGTAGGCGAGGGGCTGAAGTCAAGAGGCCGAGATCCGCCTTAAGGATGCAAAAGTTGTCTGTTTTGCACAGTAGCATCAATCTAGTGTAGAGGTGAGGTATAATGTTGTATGATAATGAACCAGGGAACATTTACTCCATAAACGGTGGTGTTAAAGTATAGCAACCAGAAACCAGGGCAGAGTCTGACAATCAGCGAGGGAGGTTGAACGTTGCAGACACTGCAACGCCTACTCACTTTACTGCAAGGGCCAAAAAAGAGGATCTTTTATTCTCTCACCTGAAAAGGCTCATGAGCTGCGGTGCATAATGGAAGCAGTGTAGCATAGGCAGAGACGTGCAGATATTACCAGGAGACAGTGCAAAAATATTCCGGAGTCACTGCCACAAGACTCTCTCAGCCGCATACTTAGTATTTCAACTTCAACAGAAGTTAAACATTTTGCACCAAGGCAGAAATGTGTAATGAAGCTCTCCTAACACGATTCTTACAACTGGAGCATGCATTGATCGCCCTGAAACAAAAGTGCTAATTGATGCTCTGGATATTTTGGTGCATAATGCCAGAGATGGAAATATTCACAGGACGGGAATGAAAGTTTGTCAGAGCGCCAAAGTTTCGTCTTTGAAGTTACAGTAACACTGCTTTAACCCAGCGTTGCTATGACTCACGCTCTCTCCTTCATGAAGTCACTTTTTAGTCTTTTTGTGGAGTGAATATCAAATCAATGCTCATAGGGTTTCTCTTTTCAGTTTTCACGCTTTCATTATTAAATCAAGTTGGGTGTTGTAGACCCTGATAGTTGTTTCACGTTGTTCGGCTTTTCTGTAAACGGATTACCCCTTCCCAGACTGATAATGAAATAAGAAAACTATGGGTAATTTGTTTTGTATCAGTCTCTTTTAGCGGTGTTTCTTGTAGTTTTCCCGTGTTGCTTGTGTATCTGAACAAGCTCATTTTCTCCATCCATGTAAAAATTACCCGTGTAGTCAAAATAAACCTTCTTTAAGTCGATAAACAGCGAACCACAGCCACATTTTAAAGGAGCTAACACCCCGTACGTGCGTTTTAGAACATTGTGTCACTGGAAGTCCAAACTGTGTGTAATTTGAACCTAAATCCATTCTTATGTTACTTAGCTTGCCGCTGCTATTTCATGTTTTCAAGCGATGACAGCAAGTATTAATTCTTCAAATGGAAATGTATTATTAAGTATGTCTTGTCAAGTCAAGTCAAGCTTTATTTATAAAGCACATTTAAAAACAACCTCAGTTGACCAAAGTGTTGTTCTCATATCGCTCATTAATGTTGTCTTAGATCACTTCAAGGAATATACAAACAGTGACTCTCTAAATAAGGCTAAAAAACAGATTAAACGTACTCCATAATTTAACCTACTTGCTATTTTGGTGCGTAAAACACAATATTTCATGTTCACAGTGCATTGTGGGGCTGTGATCGCTCCCCCGTGTTAAGAAACCAGCACGCAGATTTGCTTGTTGTCGTTCGCACTACAGTTTTCCTCCTCAACACGAGCCCTCGCCCAAGCATAACCTCCTCTCCTGACATGAGACTGTGTTATCACACTCACTTCATATTCATAGTGAGTCTCATCCTCCTGTCATTATTTTGTATAACTTAGAGCTGTAGCAATTACACTTCAGTGGATTACCTATGCAGAGATACACAGATTAAAATCTGTGCTTCATGCTACCTCCTGCACGGCGGTTCAAAGGTGCGACCCGTGCTGCAATCCACAATCGTTTGTCGGCGCACGGAACTGGTCCACCTTTTCAGAGTTTGTTTGGGAATTTAAATCCCTTTGGTATTCAAAACAGGAGGGCCATATGACAGGGAGATAATTTCCCGGTGCATGTTTTATCGCAGTCTGCTTGACAGTCTCCTCTTTCTCTTTCTCCCTCTTTCTTTCTCTCTCTTCTTGTGTCTTTAGATTCCCTGACTTTGGTCCAGGAGGAAAAAAAAAGAAGCAAACCCTGTTTATATCCTCCCTCCTTTTTGTTATCACGAAAGAACAAACACATATTAAACATACACAAGGTGCAGAAGCAGTGATTGCTGTATCTGCTGTCCTGCTGTGGGTGGCAGGGAACGATAACATAAGCCACAGGCCCATTTACATAATTTTTTTAATCATTTCAAGGCTGAATCATGGTCAGTTGGAAGTGGGCATTTTTCCCTGAGAGGAGCCATTTTCACCATAACAAACACAATATTTCTTCACGATTATCTTCCTCCTGTGGTATGGACAACCGTCGCTTCTTGTCATCGCCCAATCTAAATTGAGGTTGAAACTTTGGAACGTTAAGAAACTGACTCCCCTTCTTTTAAGACCTGAAGAATCTGATCCATTGGACAGTAAGCAGGCAGGAATGAGCTCCTACAGCACCTCACTTATTAAAAGAGGGGGTTTGAAATGAGCCAATCTCAGCTTGTTTGCATCACAATCCCCCACACAGTGCTGATGTTATGCTAATCAAGGCTCAGCCCCAAAACTGTCCTCTCTCTTTCACCGCTGAAAGTGGGCAGAGGGCAGGGAGAAATGACACTGAAACTGCACGAGGGAAATCTAATGATGCCGCCTGAAAATTCAAAGCAACTTCAATTACTCCAGCTTGTCATGTTGCTGTGTATAAATGTTAGATGCTGGGCTTTTTATTTATTTTTTAGGCAATTTTTTTGTTTGTGCAGCAGTGCGTGTAAAAGATTCATTTCTGAGCAGCAGCTAAACGCCTTTTAGACATTTTCTGTGTCTTTGAGTAGAAAAAAAAGATAACTCCAATATACCTTCATCAGGTTTAACAAGCACTATTACCTGTCAGGGCAGCACTGAGGAAAGATTTAGGGCTGACAAGTGATTGCATTCAGGAAAGACTACACCCACCCACGTCTTTTGTCTGAGCTTCCTGACGAGACGCAGAGCTATACCTTGTTTAAGGTTGACACACGCTGCTTCCTCTGTCTGACGAAGGCATTCATGCCATCTTAAAAGTTGAAAGTAGAAATGTCAGCACAGGGATTGAAGTAAGGTTAAAGGAGGCTACAGCAGATCCGCTCCTCTGCTGGAGTAATTTGTTTAGCACTGCTTCTCCTGTAAGGGTACAGTCTTTGTGCTGTTTACTATTTTCGTGCTGTCTGAGCTTGTGCCGCGTCCCGTATTTTGGCTGTGTTTGTCCTTCCTCTGAGCCACTGAAAGGTTAAAAGCCTCAATTAGACACCGAGCCGAAGCTGACCACGTTATGCACAATGCCTCTAATCTGGGAGAATTAGCACCCTTGGAAAATCAAAATATCCACCCACTGTAGCAGAGAAACAATCCCTGCTTTCTAAGCTTGTGCATTTTTAGGATTTCATGTGCCACTTTAGAAATACTCAAAGACACAGCGTCTTTCTTTATGCTTCCTTGACAAATGTGTACAGAGAGAAAAATGCAATAATGGGGTGAATCCAGGTAAAAGCTATCTTTAAGCCATTGTTAAATATACCAGTCACCGAGGAGAAGATGCAGCTCTAAAAAGCAAACAAAGAAAAGACGGATTTTGTGGCTTTAAGACAATTCAGATGTAGGAAGTGCAGAATGGGCTGTGACTCACAGGTAGGACTTCACATTCAATATAAGCCAAGGATTTACTTAATGACACATGCTTTATTCAACTTAGAGTTAGAACGCCTCATTTCAGTACAAAATATACTTCCCCACTTTCCCCTTTTGTTTTATATGTCCGTATTGAATAATACCAAGCGAGAATTAGTGATTAATTTCCATTTTAAACCTGTCTCTGGCAAGTCATCTTCTCCATTACCTTCTCCATATTTTGTGTTGCTGCCCACTGCCTTAAAAATTAATCATCCTGTTTAATAACGCCTCACGATCACAGTGCATTATTGATGCCGAGGTTCTTAATAGAGGGATGAAGCTGGGTTTTTAACCATTCAATGGCTCATTTTAAAGAGGGGGAGGGAGAAGGGTCACCAAAGCTGCTTACTGGTGCATATCCGAGTAAATACAGCACGTTATTATCATAGACTAAAAACCAAGCCTCATGCATCCAAAAAATGCCCTTTTTCCCCCCTTGTAAACAAACATGTTGTGTTGGATGAAAAACAACATGGAAAATAATGAAGTTACACAAGCTGCTGAACTCAATAACAGTTTTTCACTCAATGTGACCCCCGTGAGCAAATCTCTGACCTCAAACTCCTTGTTTGCTCAACATAATTCAGCTTGTAGCATGCGATCAACATGAATGACTCTGGCACAATAGTTGTGATTTGCTGTGAATGCTGAGTTGGTCATGTCGCATGACCTTGTTTAGCAACATTGCAGTGTTTTTATCATTGCATGGAAATTGAGAAGATGAGTTTGTAAGATTTTCTTTGGCCAACTGCTGAGCTTCGTTTCTGTAATCCCTTATTTGTTTTGACTAATTTAGCCATGACAAACTGCATCACATAACAAATGTTCTCTTTATGGTGTCCTAATGGGCTCTCCAAGCACTAACCCTGCAAAGTATTTATGTGCACGTACTAATTGGATTGCATTTCTTGACAGGAGAGTATATATATATATACACACACACGCACTACATATTGCATTTACTCTGTGTATTCCAAGGTGAATCATGCTGTGTCAAGGACTTATTGGGCTTGATTGGCAGGTACTATCACCATGAGATGCCCATATAATGGCAGGTCTCCCATTCCTGACCTTCCTATTTATCTTGCTGTATTAATGTCAGCCTATTAATTCCTAAGCGGAGGAACATTTGGCAAAGACACCGTTTAACAGCCCAGGCTGAATCATTCTTATCTCAACGGACCTGAAAGGAATAGTTTTGTGCTATCAGCAAGTGGAAATGACATTTTGAAATTTCATTTGAGATAATCCACTTCACTTCCCAGTTAAACATCAAAATTACAACTCAAAATGTATGGAACCTGTATTAAAACTTTGTTACCGTGGCAAATCATGTGGCTATAATCCGCGTGGACAGACAGGTGTAGGTATCTTTCAGCGCTAATAGGATTTCGGTTGCATTGCTAAAGTGATTATGAGGCCATGGATTTCATATATATTCAGACAGAGGGCAAGGTAGCACTGAGCGCCTGAGGATACAGGTGGAAAAATAACACGTGAGACTCATAAATAAACACATCATGAAAAGATGCTTTAAAATTAGGGGACTTACACATGCTGTTCTCATATTTAAAACCACACCCAAAATACATTTTCACCACTTTAGGACACGCTTACGACAATGCTTACATTTTTGCCTTATGAATGCATTTATGAGACGGAGTGTGCCAGAGTCTGGCTCATGATTCCTTTATTTAGTAGCCATATGTCCTGACCAGTGGGGAGTACTCTAATCGATTAATTGAGTGGCTCATAAAAATGATCAATGGTGCAAACACTAAGAGCAATGAGCATGTCAAGCACCACACTTATGTCACACGCTTCGGCTCGCTCTCTTGCATGCCACTGTTTCTCTATTCCGGAAATGTGACTCGCATAAGAGCCGGGTGATGATTTATTTAATCCAAACGTTTTGATCCACAGATTCAAAAACAATTTATTTATGTACTCTCAGATGATGAAATGGGTTAGATAATACCTGCAAATGATAAGTGACTTTGCAATACAGTATGGGGAAGTGAAAAAAATAGATGTCACAATCATACGTCTCCAGCAAAACTAGGTTGGATATATCTCAGGCTTTATATTTGGGTAGTAATGTTCTGATAAAATGTTATATAACAGCTTTCACAGAAAACCCCCTGAACCAGAAAAACCCTCTTGCTTTGCTTTGTTCCCCTCTTCCTCCCCCTCTTTTTCTCCCACATCACCAACTCCCTCAGTCCTGTCCTAAAGTATCTGAGCTGTCCGGTTCCGGCGTGCGTGTTTGACCCGGTATTTCCCTGGCTGAGCTCCTGTCAGGGTCGGGGCCAGCGTTTGGGCCACAAGCAGTCACACAGAGTTCGGTTGAGCGTCATTTTGCTCCTCTGGCCCCTGTTCTGCTCTCAATCATTCCCTCAGCAGCAGCGGGGTCAGCCTCTGATTCCTCCCTGCCCCATATCCCACTCAGTGGGGGCTCCAGACTCATCCGATCGCCAGCCCCAATCCCTCCCATCCCCTCTGGAGTGTGAGTTTTCTGATTCACGCTTGCAAATTGTACATCTTCAGCAGTGTCAAAGCAGGAACACAATCTCTTTGGGGAATGGATTTCCTCCACAGCTGATGCTGAGTGTTCTGTGACTGAGCCACGTGTCCCCAGGTATTTCACTTTCTTTCCCTCAAAGAAGGGAAGAGAAACCGAGATAAGAGGAGTCTTATAGTATGTATGAATTCATGTATGAGGATGCTGTTGGGAAAACCCAATAGAAACCAAATGTGTCCCCCCATCATTCAACATGTGGTGGTCCTTTGGCTCTGATTTACATTTCAGTGGATCTCCGGCCCCATATTTCCCTTCCTTTGCATCCCTGTGATGTTCCATGACAATTAACATCCCCACTCTTTCTTGGGGTTTGTTGAAAGCAGAGGGGCTAATTCAAGGGTCAAGCAAGACTTGCAAGCTGTCAATCTTTTATTGTAACTCGACCCCCCCTCCCCCACACACTCCCTTTATTCTCGCACCCCCCTTACATTCTCCCAGAATGCCCCAACTCTTTTTCTATTCTCCTGTGGCCCTCTAACAGCCAGAGAGGGACAACCAGGAGCTTTGTCTTCTTCTTTCACATCTGCCTCTTGTTTTCAGACCCCCGCTGCATTCAAATTTCAAACTGTCCTTTTCAATCATCCCTCCTCCCCTCCTGTCTAATAACCCCCTCCTTCCAAGTTACCAAGCCTTTTACTTTTTTCCCCCCTTAAGGACACTGAGCTCCTGCAATTCACAATTTCGTCACCCAGTTGTCGATTATAAAGCGTTCTGTTGTATTGCGGATAAATCAAGCACACATATGCTTGAAGCCTCTGGGCCCACGCCCCTGTGGCTTCCCCATTTCTCAGAGTACTTAAACATCTGTCTGCAATGGCTTCATATTTAGCCAAAACAGTGTGACGCCTGTTGACATGTTAGCAATCTGTGCTTAACAATCACAGAAAATTGCCTCGATCGTGCGTCTCCTGCAGTAGAAGCAGCCATGTTGATCACGATGCTCTCCATCACCTGTCTGTCTCACTCAAACTCCACACCCCGACACAACAATGCTCTGTTGCAGAGGCTTACACCTACTCTCTAGATCACATCCAAGTTGAGGGCTATTAAAGAAAAAAGTCAAGGTATGATCACCGAGGGTTTGAAGACGGGCGAGAGAAGACACCCCCAGCTGAGAGGGGAGACCTCGGCACGTTTAATGAGGAGAGCGGCGGTCTTCCTCCAGTCTCCCTGCGCCTTTGGTGCCTCAGCATGTTAAACACTCACAGCATGATACAAAATGTATGAAAGTATAGCACATTTCTCATTGATTTTCACAACGCTCATCCCTGTGTACTGGTGATCTACATCGTGTATTTTTTTCACATGGTGGGGGGTCTCGGCTGCCTCGGAGGCAAAAGTGTTTAAAGGCGTTCTGTCTTTGTCTCCACATTCTGACACAGGAGGTCTGTTGAGTGCGGAGCCTCTATTTTAACACTAAGCAATGATGACAGGAGAGCAAGAATAATCATATTGACTCAACAGTGTTATCTCAGGCTGGGACTTATAATAGTCTGCTTACATATGTAAACACAAGCATCTGCATCAGCCTTAGAGACTCCAGTGTACTGAAATGCTTGGTTTTAACCTGCTCCAGAGGTAATTAATGTTGCACTCAGGTATATTTAATTAGCAGAATTGAGGAATAAAATGGGGTCAAGTAGGAAATGTGATGTGACAGAAGACTTGCTGGTGTTCTCCAGATCAGGCTTTAACTGCAGCACTTCATCCACTGCATTAAGCTCAGCTGTGATAAGGAAATCTGTGCGGTAACATGCTTTCGCCTAATACGATTACAGCCAAAGTAAGGCAATACGCCAATTATTGCAACTATCTTGTAAAGACCTTAACCAGGTTATCTTACTTGTGTCAAGGTCATAAGCAGCAGTCTTTGAAATAGCACTTGGCACGTCTATATCCCCATAGTGTGCCTCTGTTTTGGATTCTGTGCACGCAGCACAGAGGTCACACAGCGAACCGGATGCAAAGTGGGACTATATTTGATAAAAGAGTGACAAGGCTAGGGATGGTGGGGAAATAAAACTCATTTTTTTGAGTGACAGTGAAATGAATTCAACGCTACAGCCAGCACCTCCAGCAATAGAGCCTGTGTGAACCTGTGAAAGCTCCAAACAGTTATTAACAAAAATCTCTCCACTTTCCTATTACATCACTGTTTTCCATTGTAATGCTACTGAAAACACCTCTAGCATCTCTTAATCTGTGATCGCTCAGTAAATTATTTTGTGCATAACAATATAATGATTGAATGAGATTATTATCATTCACATGTAAATGTGTGTGTAAATATTGTCTGTCTCTGTAAGTGGACAAAACAAAGAGCAAAGTCTTTGTGCGCACAGATGAAGATCCTTAATCCTATATTCTGACTCTAAAGCTTTGTTGTGGGGACAATCTTCTTAAGTCCTCTTCATTCTGTGTAGACCTGCAGTGTAGGCTGATTATTTGTAGCCACTTGCCTGATAAATTTAATTGGTGCCACATGCACTGATCTGCTAACAGACAAGGGTTAAGGTTTTGTTGGAATCCAATTTGTTTGGTCTGAGCGATCAACTTTCATTTGTTGAGTCTCATGACTGCATATTATTCCATTGAAACTAAATACACTGTGGCTGCGTGTGCTCTGCTCCTGTTAACCTCTTTTAAATGGCTCTGAAATTAGAGGTCTCAGGTGAGGCGTAATGTCATCCTAGATGAGCTGATTATGGCAGGCTTAATTATAACTTTGCTGGCTAATATGTGCGCTCTGCATGTTTTCTCTGCGATGAATTATTGCACCGTCTGAGAACACAGACGAAATGGATCAAAGGCTCCTCAGGCCGCGGTTATTCTCCAGTGTGGAGGAGCCAGCCGGGGCTGGTTTGTGCAGCTCTGACGCTACATGACAAACAGAATCCCTCATGTCATTTCAGTCGATTTCTCTCGTTAGCTTCTAGCATGTTGGACGACATTCAGTACCTTGCATCTTAACTAACAACTGCATGCTGCAGAGAAGAAAAAACTGGAATGTTGTTTTTGACTGTGCTAAAAAGAGGAGAAAAAAAAACACTTTCTAATGGGGTCCTGTGTGCCTTGTTGCTAGAGTGATGCCATATCCCATGGTGAATGTGCTAATGGTTCATGGGAGCAAGAGGGCTGAGCTTACCCCAGCAGTGTAAACATACAGACAAAAGGGAGCCGTTAGTAGTTCAAAACGCATGCCTGGGCGCGCAGGTATAGGCTTTGGGTTTCACCCTACACAGCTCCAGCACTGTATCCATGACAGGGAGGAGGCCATTTGCTTTTGTAGCAAAAGAGAGCAAAACAAACATTCAAACAGACTTGTTCAAGGGGGACAGGTATGGATGAGGCAGAGAGACAGGAATCTGGTTTAAAGAGAGGAGGAGGAGGGGAGAGAGGAGAAAGATAAGGTGGTTTGTGGTCAGTCACAACACAGAGAAGTGACCATTTGCTCAGTAGTGTTTCTTTATTTGTTTGTTTGGCCAGGGCGCGGGGGTGGAAAGAGACACCAAATATCAGTCAACACAAGTGCTGCTGCTTTTAAGAGTTGGCTTAGAGGTAGAAGTGAAATTCCAACAGTAGATAAAGCTATCTTAAGAGAATGTAGCTCATTGGAAAATGACTGGGGTAAATTTGACAAGCTTTGACTGTCAGACACAAGCACTTTAAGTATTTGTATTTATAACTAATTCTGTACATTTGATAAAAATATAAACTTTCTTTAGAACTGTTGGTATTAATATCATTATTTGCTCCTCTATGACGTGATCATAGTCTGTACTATCATGGAAACAACATGACCAACCCAGCTAATTCAAACCAATAAGACAGTGGCAAGCTGCCACCATTTGAAATGTTAACACACAATATTGTTGTGAGTTGATTAAAGCATTTCTTCATGACTTTGACATGCAACTCTTCTGTTAAGTAGACAATCATTTTGAAATTGAATTCAGCAGGAGTCCTTTCCCTTTAAACAAAATGTTGAATGTTATCAATGAACCTAGCTTAAAGACACAGCTGATAAATCACTCTGGGCTTAGATAAGAGATGTACTGTCAAACATTGCTATCTGCTGATATAGGCCCTGTTGACAGACACCAGCACATCGGCAAATTTTGTTGTGAAAAGACGTCACGTTGTACAAACTCTGATTTGTTTTTATGGTCAAACGTGAAAGAAAATGTCAGCAGTGTGGTAGAGTTACACCACTTCTGTGAATGATCAGCAACATGCAGTTTGTAAGGCATGTTCCATTGTAATTTTAAGAGGAGGGACTATTGGTAACAATATAATCACATTAAATGTCAAAGCTCATTTGAAAACCAGACAAGAAGAATTACAGAGAAGTCATCTTGATATCTGCTTTGACTGTCTGCTGAACTGTTATGATCACATTGCGATCGGTATCAGCCTTGGTTTTAACAATCTGTGCATCTCCAGTTAAGATGAAAAAAAAAAAAAAACATAATCTGTTTTAAAATGCTTGAAAAGGTACACTGTGAGTAGCTACAGAAATGCAATTTGTCACAGCAGTTATCAGGCTAGCATCACTTGCTGTATAGGTCAAGAGGAGAGGGAAAGGGTGGGCCTTATCTGCTGGACGTCAGCACTGGTCCCACCCTCTACCCCTCTCTTCCAGTTAGCATCCATCCACCATTAGGGATTTTCCTCCACAGGATTGTTGACCTTCTGGACTTATTTCAGTGGCTTGCGTGGATTTATGGCATTTCACAGCTTTAGGCTTGTCACATTTCTGCAGCGGAATGTAAATGCAGCATCAAGTGGTGTGGGATAAGAGTGTGACAGGCTAAATTGCACTGGCAGGGTCAGGGCCGGCTCATGGAGTAACTTTCATCCCTGAGCTGAACGTCTCTCTCCGTCTGCTCCACAGGTGAGAGGATCAACGATGAGCATCTCTGAGACCAGGCGGCTTGGACTTTTTTAACAAGAAACTTCAAGTCACGACACGAACCTGCCACAAAGCATCAACACCAGGCACCATGGCATGCTCCCTGTGGAAACTACAAACCTTCTGCTGGTTTCTCATCACGCTAGCCCAAGTGCACTCCACAGAGGGTAAGTACTTTTGAACCAGTCATCTTTGTTTCTCTTAAAACTGGCAGATTTGTTCTCATGCCAGCATTTTCACAGAACCATTTGAATGAGTATTGTTTCAGGCTCAATGACAGCCACTGCCAGACAATATTTTTTTTAGCTATTGTCTTATTTAGGAATATAGCCTGAGCAGTGAAATTGTGACTAAAGCCAAATCTGCTCCCTTGAGTGCAGGCAGTGCTTGTGTAAGTAGTGCTTGTGCAGCTCTGAGGACGGTGGGCACAGGCGGATAGGGGATAATCTTGAGTGGTTTCATTAGTTGGTAAATTGTGATTTGTCTGAGATTTTCTGCTTGAAAGCGCCAGTTGTTCCCAGTGGCATCAGAGCTGGATCCATTTGTAAATTCCTTGCTAAAATGTTCTGTCTCATGGCAGGCGCGCACAGATTTCACACCTCGGAAAAATATAAAGCCTGGATGTGTTTTAATCATAGTGCATTTAGCTTAGATCAAATCACTCTCTGCAGTGTCGTAATTACAAGATTTGCGCATCTAAACGATATCTCATAAACCATATCCTTATCTACATGTCTGTGTTTAATCACAAGAATAAGGAGAACATTACTTTGGATGTTTGATTAGATGCGGAACAAACTAAAGTTGGCGTCTTTTTACTGCAATGTATCTGAAAATCTATTAAAATTACACTTGGTTGTGCCAGCTGTTGAGTCTCTGGCCAACTGTTCCTTTTACCTGCTTTATCAGCTTAAGAAAAAAAATTGACATCAATATCGGATGATTGACTCCAGTTTTGGTAGGTAATGATTTCTCAAGATGCTTCATTTACGCTGTAGCAAGTCTCACTGGCACAATATATAAGTTACCATATGTGTCTCCCATGAATCATCTGGCTTGGGTTTGATCTTTCGTATAAGAAGTGTGAAATCTGAGTAGTGTGTGGTCTCTGCAGGTTTCTGTGGAATAAGGAAACGCAGGGAGTCGCAGAAATCACATAAAAGTAGCTCTGTTTTATCGGATGCATTACATACATGTCGGCACTCTTACATGTTGTTTGAGAAACTTCAAGCAAAGATAAGAGTTTATGATTTCAAAGCCTTGGACTGTGAAAGTGAACCTCGTTAAAGGGTATGAAGGATTGTTGGCACCCTATGGAGTTTTTGTCCCTGGTGTGTTTCTTCTGGTTTCAAGAGGTGATCCAAAGAACCAGAAGCCAGTGAATTACAATGTAAAGGAAGTAAGCAAAGACAGCTGTACAAGAAGAAATACTTTTTTTTTAAATCCAGGAAAATAGAACAGTTCCTTGATGACATTTGTCAATCACCTGTTCCTCTTGTTGGTTCCATCCCCTCCTCCCCATTCTGCATCTCAGCTGCTGAGATCAGCCCAGAAACAGTTCATTACAAACAATATCCCCAAGTAAACATGCTCCATTACACTGCGTCTACCCCTAATATCTTTTTAATGCATTTTTATAATTGAATTAAATGGGTTACTGAAATGCTGTAAATAGTTTAAAGTTTGTCCCCTCCGTCGCAGCCGTTGGTCTTTTATGCATTTTGAACTCACAGCCAGTTCGGACTCGGACTGTAGCTGTGAAGTGTTGTTCTTCTCTGACCTCCTTCCATAGATTTCTCATCCTCCAGATTTCACTCCTTCGGTCGGACTTGTTTCCTCGTGTCCTCGTGTCTGATCTGAATGTGCACGGCTGACTCACTGCCACCGAATTCCTTCATCTCCTGTTTTCTTTTATTTCCTTCACATCATACCACTGAAAAATCCTTGCATGTGTTCTCAACCTGCAAGCCCACTCAGTTATACTACTTTATAAAATTGATTTAGCTTATGATCTTAATTATGCTATACATTCAGTATATACATATACATATATATATATATATATATATATATACGGAGCAGTGTAATACATATAAGATAAGATAAGATAAGATAAGATAAGATAAGATAAGATAAGATAAGATATTACTTTATTGATCCCCGGGGGGGAAATTCAGTTGTATCAAAGGAACCCTGGGGCTTAAAGCCTGTGAACCTAATTATATGGATATAGAAAGAATCATATTGTATTCTCTTGTGTTTTATTACAGTCAATACAGAAATATTTCTTTATCAGTCATGGGGCAGATACAATCACAATAATCATCTTTTAGATATTCAGATTCAGATTCTTTACAACTTTGAACATACATCTAAAGCAGTGTCCTCGCAGTATATCTGCAGGCAGTATTATGTCATTTTTCAAGTATTCAACTCAACAAAAGCCCAGGAGGGTCATGTTGTGAGACGGATACTTGAATCAATACCAGTATCAGTATGGAGATGATGATATCTGATGAATAGCGGTAGAGATTTTTGTAATATCATAGCAGTGAACTCATTTACATTTTTTTAAAGGGTCAGCATATGAAATAGAATTGTGTCTTTATTGGAGCGACATGTCGTTTTCTTGAGACAGATTTTTTCCCGCAGCTGGGGCTTAACCAAAGGTGTTATTTACATTGCTTAAAGGAAGGGCAGGAAGTTAATATCAAATATGTGAGAGTGACTCTTCAAGCTGTATTTATGGCTTACTAACTAATACTTCTAAATAGTGTATTCAAACACATATAGATAAATACTAATGGATAGACGCATAATTTTGAATATTAGCATTGCTGTAAAGGCGTATCATATGTCATAACAGTGAGCTAGACTTTTGAATAAACATGGAGGGGAGTCATTTTTAACAAACCGTGTTATGTCAGGTGAGACAGGTCAGGAAGTAACAGAAATCTGCATCTATCACTTTAATCAGTGCGCTTTACTCTGACCGGCTTTGATATTGTTTTGCATCAACACAAGTTTGCCCTCTGGCACTCGCAGTGATCGTCTTTGAAGCAGCAGCTTTATTTCCTTTTGTCCTACTGGTGTCCTCTGTGGATGTCACCATAGCAACCCACCAGAAGTGAGGCAAAGGTGTAATTCATAAGTAATAATGTGGGTTTTTTTTCCCAAAAATGTAAAACAAAACAAAAAAAAAAAGTGGTGATTTTCTGTAGCAGCTCGTGGTTAAATTTGCTTGCACGTCTTCCAAAAATGATGTAGTCTATTCTGTTGGGGAGAAAGGATTTGTGAGTATCAGAGAGAGAATAACAGCTCACGTTACTCAGCCATGAGCTCTCTTCAAAGGCTTTCCTGAGGAATGTTCAAATTAAGGTGAGACTGAATTAGAAACAGGGCAAGGGTTCTGTGGCGAGGGTTGAAAAGGGCACAGAATGCACGACGCAATTATAAATCTGTATAAAGGCTCATGTTGCATTTGATTTCAGATAATCACTATGGTATTCTAAGGATCGAGTTATTTCATTTTTACTTACCTTATGACATGGCTTCTGTTGCGTAATAAAAGCATAATAAAATGAAATGAATGTGAAGTCAGCCAAAGATATTTTCTGTGTACGATGGATTCAACAACATTTGTTTCCCCAGTTTGCTTGTTGCCATTCCATTACTAGAGGGTCTGTGCTGGTTGCTTCAGTGAGGGCACGGGTACACAGAGAGCTTGTCATGATATAAAAGCTACTTTTCAGTGGCAAGAACTTGTATGAACAAGTCTGACACTGGCAATTTCTGTTCTCTGCCTACACCCTGAAACCACACTATTGTTTCTCCTCAAATCTTGAAATGTTTGAAGCACTTGATATTTCTCAAGGGCGATGGAGAAGGGCACCTTTAAAAGTCCTCTTTGTGTGCCACGTGAAAGGAGTAAAAACGAAGAGCCTTAGAGCCTTCATCTCAAAGTGAATAGAGAAAAATAGACAATCAAGGTGTTCTGAAATGTAATTACTGGAAGTAAAAGCCTTGGGCTTAATGTGAACCTGCAAGAACAGGGTCCAGCACCTCACAGCACTGTACCACCACATATGTGCTCTGGTTAGCCTTTTATTGTATCCATGAAAGCAAAGTTACTGTATCGAATTTTGTGATGAAGGCCATTTTTGTTTCTCACACGTTGTCCTCATTCCACACATAACTTTATTAGGTGGTCAGGGAGAGCAAATTAGTCTCTAATAGGTAAATCTAATCAGGCAAAGTGTAAATTCAGATAGTCTTCAGAGGCTAAGATACTGTGACTGTGCTTTCCAGGAACCAGCTTTTCATTTCCTCCACTAGGGGCTTCTTTCTCTGCAGCCTTGCTTGTGTATTCTATCCTACAAAGTAAAAATCAAAAATACTGGCTGTCAAGTAAGCATTTGGAGACCCATGGGCAGCAGGCCTATTCTTTGAAGTACTAATTTCTGCCAGAGTTGTGTCCATGGAAATGAAAAGTACCCCACTGCGTCGCCACACTCTACACACTGCTCCCTGACCACTTAATTTGGTATTTAAGGTACTTTGAAAAGCCTGGCCCATGGCTAATTCGTTAATAGAAACAAATAATTTCATAGGTAATTATTTCATGAAACCCCTATTAAAGTTGTTACAGCTTCCAATTGATTCCATACTGGAAGCAGCACTAAAACATTTAAGGCCAAAGGGGTGACTTTCCCCTTTGTGCTGCGTCTTTAGTAAACAACTTCTGTTGGTTTTGTCTTTCCACCTCCCGCTTGATGTCATCCTAGTTGTTTGCAGCAGACAGTGGAATCTGGCTTCCCGTGGAGCCAGGCAGGCGTGGGGCCTGTGTGCAAAGGCCTGCCATGCTGTCACGTCTCTTTCATCGCCAGCCAGGCTTGGCCAATAAGGAGATAAGGAGACAATGACTGGGAGAGCAAGCAGTGGCAAGGTGTAACCACAGCCCTTGGGTCTCCTCCCTGCCGAGCTCTTCAAATCCTCATTAGGATTTTCAGCAAAGGAAGGGGGGGATTTTCTGGATTAGGGCTTTGTCACTGCCGGCTCCAGGTTGCTGTTTGTCATGCAAGAGCATGGCAGGGCTCTTGACATCTTGTCGCCCTCCTCCCTTATACACAAACACAGACCCCAGTCCACCTGGCTACTGTGGCATTAGGAGATGCTCCACTAACCCACAATTTAGAAAGTCATTATAATTGCTCTGGAGGTCTGATATAAGTTTTCTTTGGATATCAATTCTGATGTCTAGACTTTAGCATCGGCAGAGACCGTATACCCCTCCAATACTGGTGCATCAATTAGAATGCCAATATCACTGATAGAAAAATACTGACTGCTGACATTTCATAAGCTTAAACCAAAGCTATACTTTCTGCAAACACTGCACTACCATTTACCAAAGTCATCATATGATAGTTTATCTAAAATTGATAGATTTTTTGGGGAGTATGCAAATGTTGCGATCAGATCAGTGTTTTGACAGGAGAACTGCAGCAGATACCAATTCTGGTATCATTATAGAAACTACTCTAATAATTACCCTGCAGCCTTTGCCAGAGGTTTCAAACACCATCCTAGTGGTCACTGTTGGGTGTCTGTGGGCTTGTGATGCTGCTGCATCAGCATTCTTCTTAATAGATATTTATGCACAGATAACCTTGGGAAGCCTCATTAGTTTGTTGTTAGCTGTCGTCGTCCATAACTCACGCTGGGATCTCGGCCGTGACACCAAAACAGCAGTTCAGACAGGAGACACAATGCCTTGTTTCAACTCCAATTACTCTCCTCTGTGTGTTCCTTATAGAAGGGGCAGTGTAAATGTTCTCTCATGCGGCTATTTGTCCCCACGCTCAATTTCTTCAAGGTATCTGAGCTGTATGTGTCTTTCCTGATAAACCAAAGCAAAGACTATTTCTCTTGCAAGGATGTAGCTATTTGTGTAATCAAGTCATGGGACTGGCGGACCTTTCACACGAAACAACAGGACTGTGTTTCTCTGCATGGTGCTCAACCTCTAACATGCTCCTTAATTGGGTTTCAGACTAGTCTAGGAGAGTGGTTCAGCGTGACAGAGCCTCAGACTTAGTGTGAAAAAACCTACCTTCTCCCATCATTCTCGGTGCTGATCTTTGTGGATAATGGGCATTCACATGGGTCCCACGTGGCCCCTTGCTGGGTGGGATCTCAGGCACCCTACATTAGTCATCTACCCACATGTCCTCGTCTGCCTTTGGATTTTCCCGTCATGCTTTGTCTCACTTTGTTCTTGCCCAGGTAGAACCATGTGGGTCCCTAACAAATATATGCCAAACAATCTACAAAACATGTTCAGATAACCCATCCAGCTTCTTTTCTGACTCCCAAGCAGAGAAAAAAGCAAACATGACTTATCAATCTCCAGAGCAGTGGTCTATAACCAAAGACCTATTATTCATGGAGCATTTATTGTTTTGTGCTTTTGTCGGTTGTCTCTGATCTGTCCGTGGCAGATGTGACGAGCAGTATGTGGGCATCTTTGTATAAGCAGGCTTCAATTTGTCAGAGATACGCCTCCGTTTTTAAAGTTCTTTTTTTTGTTGCTCCTTTTGTTCTATATTTGTAACCTGCGCTGGTAGAATAAAAAGGTAGCATTAACTGAGGGTGGTTGCAGGAATGGATTTCAAAGGTTAGAGTATATATGTAGCTCAAAAAGCATTATACTGAGAAAGTACCTAAAGCTGGTCACATGGTAGCAGAAATGGCACAGGCTTTTTTTTGTCCTTTTGTATTTTGATGTTGTGAGTGGACATCAAGGACTGCAGACAGACCTCACCGGAGGACTACTGATGAAGTGTGCCCAGAAGGGGCAGATGAGGAGAATGTTTTTGATTATGCAGCCGAGATGGTATTTCAAACAGGAACCAGCGTGTGCGCCAGACAAATGAACCAGCTCAACTGGTCAGAGGGCAAATGTAGCTTGGTTTCCTGTTTGCTACTGTAATACCGAAGGGTTTTTAAGGTGATTAGACTGCAGCGCTCAGGTCACACGGAGTGCAGCATTGCAATATTCACTTCATATATGCCCGAGCTTCTTCTGTGACTCAGTGAGACTGTCTGGAATGAACTGTTACTTTGCATGCTGTGCAGTTCTTTCCACCACACACTGAATTACATGTATCAATGCGAGCAATTTACTCCACCTTCTGGTTTAAGCAACAGGAGCAACAGGGAGATGAATGCATTGGAGTAGTCGTATGAGAACTGGTATTTATGAAAGCATTGAGTCATGCCTGCGAGTTTTCCATGCCATATACGCTGAAATACCAAATGTAAACAACAACAATCTGCAGGTGTTCGAGAGGTATGTAATCACGTTTTTATTGTGAGCGTGCCGTTTGAAAGGCTTGTTCACTGAAGCACAGGAAAGTGTGGTTACGGGTTGGATGACATGCAATGAAAACTGATTGCAGAACATGTAATGACAGATGCTGCAAAGAACACATAATAGATCCAAAAGGCTTATGATTTCACACAGTTTGCAGTTCACTCTCAAGAGTCAGATGCAAGATATTTCTGCTTGCCCTTAGTGGAATCCTCTTTGTCCTCTTGCTTTCAGGCCTGATTTAGAGCAGCCATAAATCCTGAAGAGGCTCCTGTAAACGAGGGGTGGTGAAACTACGCCCATAAATATAAAGGATTTAGAAGCAGGGCCTTTTCAAAAAAGTCTGAGTGCCTATTTATGAAGCTTGTTAACTTAGAGTTTCACCGCTACAGTCAGTATTTTCCTCTTTGTTTAAACTTCTTATGGCCTTTTTCTTCATCTTAAAGCCTGCTCCAAACCTGCTTGACCAAATTATGCTGCCAGTCCATAATAAAGTTGCCTCACAGCTTGTTGCCCCAATTTGGTTGGTCATTCAGAGTGATGAAGTAATGAAGTAATGAAATGCTGGTTTTCTTGCTGTCAAACATTGCACATGTCAGGGCAGGCCATTTGTGCTATGACAAAGCTTGACCGGGTGTGACTCAGCTTTTGACCTTTTGAGTCATAATGACCCCTGAGTGCCTCCATGTGTCAAGGACTGGGGCCATTGCTCTTAAGCTTCCCCTCTCAAGTGACTGATGGGTTGAAGAAAATAGGCTTCAAATAGGCCCCTTTGCTGTAGGAATTCCAAAAATCAATAAAAAGTGTATAACGTTATTTTAAATAAACCCCACAACTCAGCCGGATCATTGCCTTTCCATTAATAGTTTATCTTGTTCCTTAATTTCCATCATGCACAAGCCCCCCCTAAAGTCCTTAAATTATTTTAAAATAGCCAACAAGCAATAATTATAGCGGATAAGCATGAGAGACATCTGATAAATCCTCAAATGGGGACTTCAAAGTGCCCCTGCTGTGGTGTGCGAGGGCTGGAAACAGATGGAGGAGTGTGGATGTTGGGATGCAGACATAGTCTTTGGACTGGGCTCAAATGGGGTTAATGGGAATCTAAAAGTTTCCAATAAAAATGTTGGGGTGAAACTCTCTTTAGAGCACTGTAACAATCAGCTCACTAGAGGGGAAAAAATACATATGAGATGGAAGGTCATCACGATAATATTCAGTGTCTGGATTATAATGAATAGCAGCCAATAAATCCTTGATGAATTGAATCCAAAAATTCAATTTTGGCTTGGCTTGCTCTCCCCTTCAAGTGTTATGAGACAGAATCCTTGAACCGCAGGAAATCTAAAGATAACAGTCCCTTGATTAAATAGAGAAAAAAAAATCCCTCATAAAAAATAAATAAATACTGTTTTGTCCTTTTGTAAGATGAGTACTCTGTAGGTGTGCAGAATAACCTTGAGTGAGCCAAGCCAGGAGACAAAAGCCTGGGAGGCCTTTCTGTGTATATATGTAGTAAAACAGCATTGTGTCACATAACAATCTGCCTCACCCAGAAGACGGCAGGTCTGCGGTCTAGTCTGAATAAGAGCTGCATAAAGAATTCAGTTGGAGCAGTAGTTGTGTCATCAGGGCATGACTACCCGGTTGGTCAGGGAATTTAAATGCCAGGTGGGGGTCAGTTGAAGCACCAGCTGAATAATGTGGCACAAATGCATACACATGAGAGCCGAGTCTCCGGGAGAGGAACCTCTGCTTGAAGAAGTGCACTCTGGGAATGCAAAACCAAGCAGATGGACCTTTCTCATTTGTGTGTACTGACACTGGTGACCCATTGGGAAATGCTTCCTTATTGAATCGAGGAGCATCAAACGCTTCATTGGAGCAGAGAGGGAAGTGTGGGCTACCCAGTGTATCTGAGTTCATTTTTTTTTCATTGCTTGTAATGGAAACTGTGGGAATGATGTAGACCTGAGGAAGAGCTGACAAACAAACCAAGCCTCTACGGTCCTTTGCCAAACTGTGAATCACGTCTTCATCGTTTAAACCTTGGATTATTTGATATTTTTCTGGAACATGAGTTATGAGGTTCAAAGCGCGTACTGTCACTTTCAATCAATCAATCAATCAATCAATCAATCAATCAATCAATCAATCAATCAATCAATCAATCAATCAGACTATTTATAAAGCGCTTTTCATACAATGGCATTGTAATACAAAGTGCTGTACATAAAAAAAACCTAAAATAGAATAAATTAAGAAAAAGATCCCACCCCCAGCCCCGACCCCAAACCCACCCCACAATCCTAAGGTTAAGAACACAATATATGCAAAAATAGTAATAAAACAATACAAAAAATAAATAAATAAATAAAAAAGAAGTTGCCAAACAAACTGAGGAAACGCTCTCATGATATCTTATGGAGGAAACATTGGAGGTAAAATAATATGTTAAAACTCAACACAGGAAATTATAATCAACACAATAAAATACATTTCTAAGATAATAAAACACTAAAATATTAAACCATTAAAATAAAATAAGATGCTATACTTAAAATAAATAAGTACATAGATAAATAAAGCAGAATAAAAGTAACACAAACTTGAACTAGATAATTAATAAATAAATAAATAAATTAAAACAAATAAAAATAAATAAATAAACAAATAAATAATAAATAAATAAATAAATAAATAAATAAATAAATAAATAAATAAATAAATAAATAAATAAATAAAACTGTTAAGAATAAAACTCAGTTAAAAGCGAGACTAAAAAGGTCTGTCTTGAGTTTGCTTTTGAAAATGTTGATGCTCTGTGCAGCCCTCAGATCTTCAGGTAGGGTGTTCCACAGGCGTGGGCCGTGATAATAAAAAGCTGCCTCACCGTGGGTCTTAGTTCTTACTTTTGGTACATTTAAAAGTCCACTACCTGAAGACCTGAGGGCTCTCACTGGCTCATATGATAAAAGCAGATCTGATAAATAAGAAGGGCTAAGATCATTAAGAGAAACCAATAAATTAATCTTAAACTTTAAAATGTGATTTTTTTTTTAAAGTTCTGATAGATTTTCCATTGCAATACTTCTAAACCAGTGACATAAAAAAATACAGCAGTTAATGGGGAAGCAACAATTGTTAACATTTCACCAGCTTTTTTATCCTGCACTGTTTTCTCTTATCATTTCATCATAACTCAACCAAACCCTGATGATTTCAAGGGGCTGAATACTATGGTTGATGGTATTGACTGGCATTCTTGCTGTTACATGATACTGCAATGTAGGAAGTATTGGAGGTCGATACAGACACTGGTATCAGTCCTGAAATGACTCTACAGATTCTTGGCAGCCACTACTTTACATCAGTTGTGTTTTTGAATAACTCGTAGGATCAGTCCACTGCTATTCCCACAAAAAATAGAAGTAGGACATTTCACACTTTATACATGAAAACCTGCAAAGCAAAGCTCAATCACATCTAACATAATACATGCAATCCATTCAGTCTGTATCATTTCTTATTGAAGTCAAGGCTTGAAGGCTGTTAACTTCCACGACTGCCATTAATACCTGAATTTTACTTTAACACTATTCATAATAAAATGGGTAAATAGCCTTGACCCAGCCTTGATCATGTGAAAACATGATGTAATTTAAGACTCAAATCTACCAGTGACCATTTGTTAGGGACCGTGAGAGGAAAGAAAAAATACTGTTTGATGGTCATAGCATCCATTTCATTAGCAGAAGATGTCCTTGCTTTTTTGTGTGACCTAAAAAGCACTCACCCCTTCTCTCTCTCTCTCTCTCTCTCTCTCTCTCTCTCTCTCTCTCTCTCTCTCTCTCTCTCTCACACACAAACACACACACACCCACCGCCTGGCCCCAGGGCTATCCGATATTAGACAGTGAGATGACATTGTGTGCTTGTGCGAGTGCAGTCAGCCGACATGTGCAGATGATGTGAAGTCAATAATGCATTATGAAAAAAGGGGGATTTATGACCTTGATGAGCCCCATAGAGCTTAATTAGGCCTTAAGGTTGATTTACATACAAGTGTACATGGAATTTGATGAGGCTGTGTTTTCCTGCTGGTGCCGTGCTTTTTCATTCAGTCTGGCTGAAACACTCAATGTCTTCTCTCTTTTCAACTTCTCCTGGATGAGGAGGGATAATCACTTTTTTTTTTCCTGCAAAATTACTTTGCTTGTGTCCTTTTTTTTTGTCTGAAAACCGTCAAGTCATTGAGTAAAAAATCTAAAGGATCTCATTCCTTTCCTTTCCTTTGTATTGATGGCATTGGCTGTTCAGGCTTGTGTGGCTACAAGTGCTAGTAAGGGAATAAGAAGAAAGTCGATATAAAAAAGTCTCTGACAGGGTAAATTTCTGCTAAAACAGCCCACCTTAACACCAAAAGAGGGAAGAAAATCGCAGCCTTTTTTCCGTGGCGTCTATTCAGAGAGAAATGACAAGATCTTTTTCAGAGTCATGTACCTATATCAAAGATGCTCCTGATAGCCCCCCTGCTGTTGCTATGGAAGTAGAGGAGATGTAAATGAACTGGAGTGAATTGGCTGGTGGAGAATACAAATGAGGTTGGAATGCTCGTTCCCCTGCTGCTCTTTGCCTCTTCTTCTTTTTTTGCCCAATATCTCTCTCTCTCTCTCTCTCTTCGCTCCTGTCTCTTTCTCTGTGCAAGTCAGTTTCAAAGACCTTATATTGACCAGTCTCACACATATTTTTACACCACATAATGTGTTATGGGATCTTCTTTTCCCTCCTTTTTATATATTTTTATTTCTCAAAAAAAAGCCTTTGATGTTTAGTTCTCAAATATTTTTTTAGTCATGACTAGTATGGCTCTGTGCAAATTCCCCTTTCTGAAGTCTTACACTCTGCTTAGAGCTGATGGATGGATGAAATAAGAACAGGAAAATCAATGTCTCTCCCCCAACAGAATAACTTTGCGTTGTCACTGATCTCTTCTGATAGAAATACGAGCTAAGAAGCATCGTCAGTGCGTTTCTGTGCCACATAAGTCATCGTTTCAACATCAGTTGTCAGAGAGCTTAATAATCTACAGATGTTACGGGCTGAATTACAGAGCAGGATAAACCTCTACATAAGTGACTGTCGTTTGCACTTAGCCAAGCCCAAAATATGACATCAGCTTTCATGGCACACAGAGGACAAAACAGAAACACAGCCATGAGTGAAAGTTAAGAATATGAAAAGAATGTTAATATCTGTCAGAGCAATAGTGAATTTCTTTTTCACAATGGCCACACAAAGTCAGCGGTCTACCTCGTACCCCGCTGTTTGCAGGATGTTTGCAATATTTTCTTTCTTTCTCCTCCCCTGCGTGGACGTGACTTCTTAAGAATACATGCTGTTGTAAAGGATATCTCTGGATTATAGAATCAGCACTGCTGGAAGAGTCTTGACTTAAAGGTTTCTTTTTCCTCGTAGACTTCCTCTGCTTGTATCACAGACAGGAGGGAGAATGGGTGGGGTGGCAGGACCTCGAGGACTCAAGCTGTGTTTCCTGTGGCTCCGATCTAATGCTATAGGCCATACTTTTCTTTCGCCCCAAATCCCCCCAGCAAGCGACCTTGTCGGCTCAGGAGTGCAGAATAATGGAAAGGGCCGCGCGGCGACGCTAGCTCATTTACAAGCAGCTGTTTAGCTCTCATCAGAAGAGCGAGAAAAATCAAAGGGATGTGTTAACGTCGGAGGACAAGCATCAGGAGCGTCCCCGTCACACTTCTCATTGGCTCTCGACAGAAAAAATTATCTGGTTTCACATCAAAATAATCTGGAGACCTCTTTTGTGCGTTGGCCACAATGAGTGGCTGAATAGGTCTTTTGATCAGCCTCTGCAGTGCCCCTGGACTAACTCTGGATGCATGGGCAACTCAAGTTACAAGAGGTCATTTTAATATGAAAACCTTTTACTGGAAGCAAGATAGTCCTGATGAAAAGCAGAATAGTACCTCTGTCATTGATGCTGCATAATAAGCGCAAGGTTACGGTGAAATCATTTCATTAAATTGAAAGAGACTCAAGTTTGTTGCCCTCATTAAAAGTACTGAAGCTACATTGAAGCTGTGTGTACTTATCATGTTCTTGATGTATATGGTATGTACAGTATGCCCCTTCAGGTCACCATAACGTGTAGTTTCATGGGACTACATGGTAGAGGGTCCCCGCATGGCGGATAAAGATCCTAATGACTTCTCGTTTGTGTGAAATAGGACGACATTTTGTTCATTACCACTGCTTCACTGACACTCATATCCCACCAGATGGTCACTTTCCAATTGATTTGGCTCATCTGTGGAAAAAAAAAAACGAATGAAAACTTTACAGCACCAAAGAGACGCTGCATAATGGGCCCTCCTTTACATAAGGGAGTTTCTCTAAGCTTTTCAGCTGCAGATTGTGTTCGGGCCTAATGTAATGGCAAAGGTTACACATGGTAGTGAACGCCAGCACAGGAAGCTTTAAACAGAGCTTCCTCATTGGTGCAATAAAGTGTTATAACCCATGGAAATACAAGTCCTCTGCACCAATCAGAATCAATTACAAGCATGTGATAACAGCATGTACTGTAAGCACATGCCAAAGGTTGAGTGATGTTGTGCGTAAAAATAAAGACTAACAGCTGTTTGATTTCAACTTGTTGGTTGTAAAATATACAGCAAGAATAATTCATTTTTAGTCTGTGCTAACTGTAAACGTGTATTGTAAAAAGGCGCCAGGTTCAGTGCATGCTACATGTCTGATGAAGAGGATTTGAAATGCTTTCGAGCAGTGATGGCAGTGGGGTGGGTGACCAGAATGCCTGATTAGGAGGAGCGTTAGCAAGGCCATGATAGGGATCTGACCAGCACTGTCTCTGCTGCAACATGTTGCCATGGTCACAGGATGGAGCTTTCCACATCATATTGTATTGGTTATTCCCTGATCCTTTGCTGCTTAGGGTTTAATTATCACAGAACATGTAAATCTCCGCCTTTTAGGTGTTTGAGTGATTGGCATCTGTCTCTCCAACCCGTGTGGATTTGATATCACAGAGTGTAAGTAACATCAAAGCAAGGAAAATAACATCTCATATTCTGAGGAGGTGTCTGAAGTGTGTGCTACCTGTGAAGAAGAGGGTGCTGAGTTTCCTTTTGAGTGTGAGCTGTGTGTGTATCTGTGTGACAACCTAAAAGGAACACAACTTTTTTTAAAAAAGCTCTCAGTCGCAGTCCTGTGGTTCTGTTTTTTTTTTGCACCTATGCTCCGGTGGTGTGCGCTGTGTGTGGCGCCATTTTGTTAGCTCAGCAAACTTTTCCCCACTCGTTGAAAGCTCATAAGTTATAAAAAAAAAAGGACTATGAAACACAATATAGCAGGGAGTGTTCTCAGCTGGCCCTATAAACTGAGATCTTTCTTGATGTGATTTTAGAGACTTATCAGTATGAGTGCAGAGAAAGGAGCCAGCATTTCAACATCCAACCACCATTGATATTGTTTGGCATTGATTACTGTCACCATATGGAATGATAACAATTTTCATCCCATGCATTCTCTGAGATTTTATGCTAATGCCCTCATGAGCTAAGTTATGATTACTTTTATGGCTCATTTGAATAAAGAAATGATTAGTTTAGCGAGACAGTAAGCATTAGATCGTGCTTATGTCAGATTCATTGTCATCATAATATTCTGGTGTAATTACGAAGCATCGCTGTGCCAGAGCACAGTGGATGGTGTTTTGTTGTCTTATTATCCGCAAGAAATAAGGGAAAAGGGGATTTATTTGAAGTAATCACATAAGCCCTCGATTATTCAATATGAAAGAACAGGGAGCAGATTTTGATGTGTCAGTATAACCGAGTAAATACGTTTTTTTTTCCCTAGCTTGTTTTTGACTGATGAATATTTCTGTTTATGAATGTTTTAGCTGGAAATTGCATCACACCACTGCAGTTTGAAATTTGTATATCAAGAGAGGAGCTTTTTCCGAGGAGTCTCCTTCCAAACAGAATAAAGAGAGGCAGTGAACCTAACCTAAATACAAAGTAATAGATGTAAACAGCCTCAGAGAGTGAAACTTCACATTACTAACTTGTTTTTAAGAAGGCCGTTTATCTATTGGATTTAAGTTTGATTGCTGGACTATTGGGCGTCCTCTGCATTGATTTGTCCATGTCACTCATCTCCCCATGTACCAAAAATACCATCCCACACCAGGGCGAGTAAGTAGTTCAGCCTCAAGCCTAATCAATGGAGAGAGGCTTTTGGAGGTTGTTTACTGCGATGCTTTTCGGTCCATGATGCACAAACCCAGCTGGCGTTTAAAGGACAGCAATTTTGTTAGATTTTCCCGAGATTTGAACACGAAAATGTACCGTTATTACAGGGCCTGTCATCATCAGCATGGTTGAAAGGTTGCTCATGTATTTCGGTAGGAGTCTTAAGAGTATTCTCAAGCACACATTTATCTCCTCATTGCTCCAGTTTCTGTTTTCCTACTTAAGAGTAGCGACTGCATCAGTCCTAAATCATAAAACCAGAAGCAGTGATTTTAAAGGCTCTGCAGAGTGATTTAAGTGTTCCTCGGACACAGAGCATCAGCGGGTTTGGCTGTGGGACTTGGGGATCAAACTCAGAAGTCCTGCACATGGCCAAAGAACCATTTCAACTTGAAGCCACAAAGTAGGTGATTGCAGGGTAAATGTATCCCATCCATCCATATATAACCGTGCACAATTGATCCACTTTGAATCTGTTTGACCTCTGTAGTGAAACAAGCCAGGACTCAGTCACTGAATAAAAGGAAATGTGTTGTTTGATTCAGGTGTTTGATGTGCAAACCTTATTCCCAAAAAGTTGGAACCCTGTGTAGAATGTTCACAAAAACAGATTTTAATGTTTGCAAATCATTGCAACCATATGTTCAATTGAAAACAGTGCAAAGACAACTCATCAAATGATGAAACTTTTTATTTCTCATTTTAAAATTGATGCCAGAAACACTTCACAAAAAGGTTTGGATAGAAGTATGTTCACCATTGTTTTGCATCAACTCTTCTTTGACAACACTCAGTAAACATTTGGGAACCAAGGAGACCAGTTTATGGGTTTCATGAGTGAATGTTGTCCCATTCTGGCCTGATGCAGGATTTTAGCTGTTCAACAGTTCAGGCTCTCCTTTGTTGTATTTTTTGTGTCATGATGCACAAAATGTTTTCAATAGGTCACAAGTTGGGACTACATACAGGCCAGTGCAGCACCTGGACTCTTCTACTGCGTAGCCATAATGCTGTAATATGTGCAGAATGTGTTTGCATTTGTCTTGCTGAAATGAAATATGCAGTCTATCCTAAATGGGCTTGGTCCAGGATAAATTGCTGGTGTTTATGGATAATGTGTATTAAATGTTTCCTCTGAGCATGGAACAATTTTAAACTGCACTTGGTTGCAGAAATGAGCTGTGTTCACAGACAAAAGTTTTTGGAAATCATTTTTGAGCCCATGCAGTGTTTTCCACTACAGAGCCATGTCTGTTTTTAATACAGTGCTGCCTGAGGATCACAACCATCTAGCATCATTTTTCGTCCTTGTCCCACTTGTGCAGAGATTACTTCAAATTCTCTGAATCTTTTGATATTTACATGTACTTCAGATTCTGAAATTCTGAAATTCTTGCTTTTTTTTTTTTGCTCAGGAACTTAATTCTGAAATTGCTGAACTATTTCCTCACCCATTCCTCCCAAAGTGTGGTAAACCTCCTCCCAGTTTTACTTCAGAGACTCAGCCTCTCTGGGATACTTTGTTTTATACCCAGTCATGTTACTAACATTTTGCAAAAATTAACCGATTAGTTGGGAGCTGTTTCTCTAGGTGATATTTTTTGGAGCGTTGCAAAACTTTTTCTGTCTTTCCTAACCTTTTTTGAGACTCCTTACTGGTGTCAAATTTTAAATGAGCACACATTTTTCATAAAACAATAGAAGGTTTTGGATTCAGTTTGTTATCTGATATGTTGTCTTTGCACTATTTTCAATACCATATAGCATTTAAATGATTTGAAAACCATTACAATCTGTTTTTATGAGCAATTTAAGCAATGTCTCAACTTTTCTGGAGTGGGAGTTGTATTTTAAATACCTAATGAGAGGACAGCTCTTGATCAGTTAGATCTTAGGTGCTATTCTCCACATCTAATAGCCCTTTGGTTTCCTTTTTTACATTGTTTAAATGCCTTTAAATATAGAAGCTGACATTTTCTTTGATGAGAGAAAAGCTTAGATGTGTCTCCATTAAACATCTTTCATTTCACATCTTTGGTTTGAGTGTAAAAGTTGTAATGTGGCATTGACTGATGCTTTACATAGGTTCTTGTAGTAACTACACATTGTATTGCCGACTTTTGATTGAGCTATGCTGGAGTGCACTGACACAAACTCGAGATTGGCTGTCAAGCTCTGCTCCTTACACGCCATGATTTCATTATTTTTTTTTTTCACTTGGGCTCTTTCTCTCAAGCCAACATCTCTGATAAATTGTTTATCACCCTAAGCATTTTTTTTGACTCCAGAGAGAAAAGGGGGGACTGAAAAAAATGAAGTATGGCTGAAACCCATCATATTTGAAAGACTTTCTTTTTTTTTTTGGTCACATGAGAAAGTTTGATGTAAGGGAGAGGGAGGAAAAAATAGATCCCTCCCTGATGATTGTATGCTTCCAAACAAATAAAGTTTTATAGAGGTTAGACAGGCCAGCTGCCCTCCTTCATACAGATAGATCCTTTGCTTACCCTCAGCTCTTCACCGAGCACCTTGAAGCCGTGCTTTCACCTGATTGGTGCACAAACGGAGGATCAGGCAATACAAGCTGACATTTATCTTCCTTTGTAAAATACCACACTAGTATTTCCCGGCAAGAGGCCCGGTACAGAATGCTAATCTGCTGCCAGTGTTGCATAGCATTTAATCAGAGAAGGATAATTGTATTGGTACTTAATTGATGAAACTTCCAATAAAGTAGAATGGACTCAGCGTTTTCAGGTCAATCTAGCAGAGTTAAAGTTGGTGGTTTTGAATAAACTGTTGCCACACGGAGAAACATTTCACAGCGTAGCTCGTGAAAACAAAAAGTGCTTTTCAATTATAAATCACTGCACATACAGATCGATCCAATGTGTCCAGGTGCCAAACAAATTAGTGCAGGAGAGGTAATAATGATGCTCTTTTTTCTCCTCCTGCTCCTGTGACTGCGAACCAAACCTCATTAGAGAGACAGAGGCTTTTGAAACTCTAACAACACAGTCATCAACCAAGTTGCAGGTAACAGCACAGTTATTCCAAGAGGTGACAAACTCAAAACTGCACTAAAAGAAGCCGTGGTTATTATTCAATGCTGCCTTTGGTTGGGTTCACAGAAGGGCAGCTGGCAATCTCTTTAAGCTCTGTGCAACTCTCCTCCAGTACTTGACGTGTCACTGCTGTTAAAAGCTGCCCCGACCAAAAATATCCCGTATTTGGATTGCTATAGTTTACGTATGTAGTTCGCTTTTAGTTTAAGTGTAGCTGTTGGCATTGCTCACATTTGTAGAGCACAAAGCCACAATATTGATTTCTTTTCTGTTTTTCCTACCCCCTCACCCTCCCTGACAGACACACACACAGACAGACACACACACACAAACTTTTTTTTTTTTTTCTCCAGCCTTACAATAGCCCTCTCTTCGATTGTCAGAACTGTAAAGTGGATTAAATTTCACTCATGCTGCACAGATACTTGTTGTACTTTTTCATTTTGGATAGAAAAATGAGCTTCCCAAGTAAACCACAAGTCTCTGGTGATGGGTTCTGTGATGACAGCATGTTCCCATATTGAAATGAAAAAAACACAGCAGTGTGACAAAGACAAAATTGTGGCGGCAGACAAAAGAAGTATTACAAAATAAGTTCTTAATAGAATTATAACTTCTAACATCACATCTGTTGTCAGATTTGGTTATCTGAGCTATATCCGTTCGTACGTTTACAGGGGTCATAATCCGGACACTTTAGCTGACAAACTACATTTTAATGACTCTTATTGATTTCTTCCAGGACCAGTTAGGCATGTGGATGACATACTGGCACCATTAGTTCACTGGTGCAATTCAGATCAGAAATGTTCACTCAATATGCCAATGTGTGTCAGTTTGATGCTCTAATTCTTAACCGTCCACATATCAGCCCAAGCTTTTTTTTAAAATGGGGAACGAACATGCTCCAAAACACTGCTTTGTGTACATTCAACACATCCAGCTCTGATATCATGTGTCTCCTGCCTTTCATACTGTCTTCCTCTATGTCTGCCCGACTCCACATCTCCCTTTGATTTGCACTGAAAGAGCTCTTTCTCCCTCTCTCTCTCTTCTCCCTCAGGGTTCAGTCGAGCTGCCCTGCCATTTGGCTTAGTACGGAGAGAGCTGTCTTGCGAGGGCTACCCCATTGATCTGCGGTGTCCAGGAAGTGATGTCATAATGATTGAAAGTGCCAACTATGGCCGGACGGATGACAAGATCTGCGACGCCGACCCTTTCCAGATGGAGAACATCAACTGCTATCTTCCAGATGCCTACAAAATCATGTCACAAAGGTAGGAGGAAAAAAAGGACATCTCTCTGCAACTCTAGAAAAATTGATTCTAAAATGAGGGATCTGCCAAAGTTACAGGGCTTTTAGAAAATAATTGACAAGGCTGACAGAAACCGCTTCTTCGTAGCTCGGAGCAACCTGATATGGACTGCTGTCAGTGTCAACCATTTCATTTGTCTAGTTGCCCCTGTTGGCATCCATTTTTCCTGCGTTTAAAAAACATCCTCTGTGCCCTTCTCCTTTGGACTAAAACTGTCCGCCTCGGAGAATAACCGGCCTGCCATTGGATTGATTTACTCCATGGAAAAATAGCAAAACTCACAACAAGAGTGGAGTTTAACAAAAAGAAAGAGAGAAAGAAAAAGTAACAGTAGCTGTCAGCATCGATAACCCTGAAGACATTAATGTTACTACAGATGCTTAGACAGTTGAACCGCATTGGAAGAGAATTACAAACTTCAATCAGAGCTTGGGAGGTGAAGCGGGGGCTGATAAACAAGGAGAAAAGTTAATTTTGTAAAATGAGGGCTGAAATAACTCAAAAAGAAAAAACAAATTTCAAAATATAAACACAACAAATGAACTTCTTAAACAACTTTCTCTAATACAAAACTTTCTCTCTTTTTGCTTTTCTTTTTACCTTTTTTAATTTCACATGACAAACAACTTGCAGATCTGATCTGGCTTGTACGAGCTAATTATTCTGTCTATTCTAATTTACTTTTTTAAACACATTAGCTTTTAAATTGTGTACAACAGATTTAGTATGCTTACACAACATAGGGATAGCCTTTGTTTTGGCTTCTTAGTAAAGCTGAGCCAGTTGCTTTAAGCATAATCCCTTTAATGTTAACCTCTGTGTGGGGGAGGCACGGTATGTTGGCATGATGTGTCTGTCAAACAGACAGAAGAAGAAGAAAAGTACTCCATTACACAAATGTAAAATAGCACAACATATGTATTGAGTTAACACTGAACATGAGAGGCATTGAGGAAACAAAATTATTCAAAGTAAATCAACAATATGTAAAAATATGAAATGTAGTAATTAGGGCCATCAGCGCTAGCATGTTTAAGGTGATGTGATATAAAATTAACTAGGGATGGGAATTTCAAGCCAAACATACTATTCAATAGTCAGTGACATCTCATCATAATTAGTTGCATGTGTCACAGATCTGTGGCTCAGATCTAAGGAATGTTCTCAGGCTAACATAGTGTGACCATTCACATGTCTTACCGTCATGGACAACGATATTTTCACCCGTGCAGCAACTGTTTGAAACAGCCAAACTGTAACTCCTGAATAGTCCCAATTCTGTCACATTAACCAGTGATCACTGGACACATGTGATTGATCAAAATTATCCAGGAATAACTGCTCACTATATGGACACTGATTGGACACTTGGTGCATATTATCCTTTGAAATAAATATACTGTTTATATCCCAGAAAAGCCACTTTGACCTATAAGATTACCTATAAGTCAGGTTTCAGACCACAATGTTGTAGCGGTGCATTTATTTGAATAATAAAACTCAAGTCAAGATCATGAAGTCCATTTCATTGCATTTGATTTCCAAATGAAGACACTGATAAAAGTTGCTTGAAAACTGTTTTAAAATGCAAATTAATGGAATTTTAAAACATGTATTTATAAACGCCTAAAGTAGTTAAGTAGCCTAACTTTGTTAGCAGGACTTTTTGTTTCAATGGATTCTTTTTTTGGTATATATATTTTCTGTTTCTACTTTCACCTCAGTAAATCCTAAACATTAAGATACTGCTTGATACTGCCCCTTTTGTAAACTCTGTTGTTTAAATTTAGTGCTGCCTCCCAACAAGACAAACTCACTGATTGATCACTGACCCGACCGACATGTCCAACAATTTAAAGCCTCTGTCTCTGCAGCTATCACTCATGTACAAAAGGGATGATTTAGTATGAAAAACAAACCCACTGAGGTGCACAGGCCTGTGTACACACGCACCGCTCAGTAGGGTTCCACTGGTAACACCGCAAGCATGAGACCTTATCCAGGAGACCAGTTGTCACATAGGGATGCCACTTGAGCCAAAGTGCAGAGGATGGAATGACATACGAGTGCCACAGAGAGAAATATTGGACGGTATGAGAGCGTCAGCAACTCTGGCAAGCTGCCTTGGGAAATAAAAAAAAATAATGAAATAAAACAGTGGAGCTCTTGTATTCGGGGGGTTTATTGTCAAGCCCCATTTGATGAAGTCAGATAGCTGACTCACATTGTCTGTGTTGAAAGGCTGCAGGATGCATGCTCCCTGCTTGCGGCCCTGTGTATTACGCTGCCCTCAGCCTGGCTCGAACAAAAACAGCCCACTGAAGCACAAACACTGACCCAGCAGGAGCCACCTGACAACAAACCCCGCAACCAGCCTCGTCCAAACTCTGGTTCATTTGTCAAATGCATATCCTGAGAGTGCCAGGGGCTCCAGTTCAGATGTTATTCTGAAAATGTTTTTTAGCATTTCAATGTCACTGCTGAGCCATTGTACTCAGAGCACAGAGAGAAATATATGCCTTCGAAGAAATTGTCCTGCAGTACAAAAGGTCGCTCTCAGGTGGGTGGGTTCAAAAATCTCACAAAAGGAACCTTTTAAGAGTTTTTATCCGATACCTGAAGAAGAAAAAAATCAACTGGGACAGGTATATATTTACATAAAGTGCTGTACGTTAATCTTTTTCTACAGTGTGCAAGTTCTTGTGAAATATATCACCATGGAAGTGTGAAAGCGCATATATGTTTTAATTTATGTGAAAATGAGCCCTAGATTTGAAGAAGCACAGTTCAATCTTTATTCAAGTCATAGAGGCAGTCTTTGTAAAATCAGAGCAGAAACTTAAAACAGTCAAAAAATAGATTCAAGGACAGCTTGACAAACGCCCAAGAGTGCATATGGGACTAATTAGCGATTTGTTTCCTTTTGTCCGTTTATTTACAGGGGTAGACTAAAATAAGAAGCACACATAATGAAATAAAGCCTCTGCTGCCAAAAAGAATTATCTTCCATTGAGAAATGTGGTGATTTTGTTTTTCCTGTTTGGAATGCAGTGTTTGTTTCATGGCTATGAGGTCCGAGCACTTCACTTCTCCGCAAGTTGAGACTCCGGTCTGCGCTCTGGCTCCTGCTGAAGTGTTCCATATGTGGGGCTAAACCCACTGCACACATTGTGAGCGGGGGAAGAAATGTTTTCTCTACTGTACAGTCTCCATCAGTAAAGGGCTGGAGAGCCGAAAATATTTGTTGCCATAATTACCCTGGCCTACTAATTTAAGCGTGTGGGGAACAAATGACATTAGAGGGAAAAGTGTGTTCACGTTTAAACATGTGAAATTGATGCAGTCCTGAAGTGTGGAGAATTGGATTGAGGCTTCGTTTAGTTTGATAGATCCTGTTGGCACTCTGAGTTGTTTTTATATCTGGCTGGCATATTAAATTCATGAGCACAATGATTTTATGAAAATAGCCTCAGGACTATGTGGCTCAATTAGAACATTCAGCTGCAAGCAATTAGTTGACTCAAGTGGGTGATAATCTGTACAGGAATTTTTCACGTGGACACCTCCCCGGCAGATGTGAAACTGCTCGGCAGTACAGTTTGAAATAATTAATTCATTGATAATACTATTCAGCGCGGTGATTTTTCATGTCCTTCTTTCCAGGATTTGAGTATTTAATAATTACATTTCCTCATCTGTGCTGATGACAATGATAACGACTGCAACCACACGCATAATATCTACTAGATGTAGTCATACACCGACCATCTGGTGCTTGGTTTTTATTGATTTAAATGTGACCACGAGTCCTTATCACGGTGGACTTGAGGAGCAGTAGAGATGACAACGACACATCTCAACTAATCATTGTCAGTAAAAGCCATATTAAGAAATTCAGTATGAATAAGTGGCTTACATCGATTGATTTATCTTTGACTAATGAGCTTCATTGTAAGTATTCAATAACAAGGTCATTGATTGCTGTAACATGACATGGTTGGGTCCTGCTGTGCCTCGTGGATCATGGGGTTTCTATGCAGTGTGTCTTGACTGGAATGATCAAAGCAGATAGCTCTCCAACAGAGGACGTGAGATTCATTAATGAGATTACAGGAGAGTTAGACTTAGTTAATTATAATTAATCATTACTCTGAAAACTATCATTAGCATACACCATCGGGTGTTTGAAAATGTTGATTTTTTACAGCTTATATTCAATTAATAGAGCGTAGCTGACTTGTAATGTTGAAACGACCCAGTGATATTTACATCTAATCAGCTGTAGCTTGGAAGTTCTTGTCCATAAATGTGAGTCACATCTGGAGACTAAATGATGCTGCTTACACTATTTATATCAGTGACAGGACCGCTTGTAAGGCTCTCCGAGGGGTTCCATTGTTGCTGCCTGACAGCACTCTGCCTTGTTCTTTCTCTCCCCACATTCAGGGCTAGTGTTTATTTAAAGAACAGCAGATTAAGATTTCATAAAGATTCAGATTCAGCTCGGGCATTTCAGAGGGGTGTACACAAGTTCATGGGCCATGAAACTGCTCTCTACTCAAGACTACACCGGTTATGATGATGATAATGTGGTAAATTTAAAAGTGAAGCAAAAGCCATTGGTGATACTCGCTAGCAAAATAACAAAATCAACAACCAACAAATGATATACAATAACAACAGTGTCAGACAATGTGACAGAAAATTAGGTATAATGAAGTCAAAATAACTATGTGACCAAATGCATGTTAACATCATTGTTGGATGACTAGGAAGCATGGAGTAGCCAACCGTTTGTTACTTTATCTTAATAAAAGTTAACTTACTTGAAGTTTCTATACAAGTTAAAATGTCATATATATCAATGACAATACACCATTACTAGGGGTGTAACGATTCATCTACTACATCGATGTATCGATTTATACCAAGCGGCAAACTCCGGTCCCAAACGATGAAGCCAATGCGGAAGTGATATAAACTGCAATACATCGAAAATCCGCTTGAGGCTGGCTGCAGAAACACCGGAAACCACATAGATATGAATGGGAAAAAGACGATCTTTGCAGCATTAATAAACATGTTTACAGCCTGGTTCAAAAAACGGCTTGGCCCTACAACGCTAATCTCTCTAATGGCACACACTGTACGGGGGGTGAATTTTTTTCTAACATGACGGTTAAGAAGATATTAAGATTATGAGTTTTGCCCAAATAAGGACATGACTGACGTGACTCCCGGTCGGGAACACACAGCCATTGGCTAAGAGACTCACACTACGTCACACTCTGCCTAGTTGAGTTCCGCATTACCAATATGGCTGCTGCCGTCGATTTGCTTCAAAACAGCTCTCAGGAACAGATGGGTGACGTCACGGATACTACGTCCATATTTTTTACAGTCTATGATTTATACTCCTATGATCTGACTACAATGATCTGGGCTCGGCAAGTTGGCCTTCAGGACGACATGTATGGATCTAACATTGTTTTAAAAGGTAATAAATCGATTATATCGATACTAGGAAATAACGCATTGGATTTAAGCACGGCAGACTTTATATGGATGTGGGCTTTTTGAACTTTTAATGATGAAGACGTTAAACATTACTAAATTCAGGCTGCCTGTCAGTGACGTCATCGCCACGTGCCAGCAGACAACAAAACATAGCATGGCGGATGGCAGAGGAGAAACCGGCGAGCGAGAAATGATCAAGCCACCATTGCGGTCCAGCGTGTGGAAACACTTTGGCTTTTGCAAAGACGGAGATGTTCTAAAGAAGTTGCTCGTTGTTTGTAGGATAATAAGGTCAAGTAAAGTACCGCTGCAACACGACAGATCTATCCAACCACCTACTAAGGCACCATGGGATTTCACACGTTTATATCCATAATTAATTTAATACCTGAATCCCTTACAAGAAACAACAGGAATCTAGGACTGTCTAGTATCAAGATATTTTTTTCACAGTCACACTGGTTGAAATTTTGGCTAAAAAGTTACTGAATCGATTTCAAGTCACTGAATCGTTTCTATTATCGTTCTAAATGAACCAATATCATCCTTTAATCGTATCGGCAACCACGAATCATGATACGAATCAAACCGTTGTTAAAAAGAATCGCTACACCCCTAACCATTACATATATGATCCATTTGGCTCCTACCCCTTTGACCGTATTAGCACTATTAATGATGTTTATGGGATCATTTTTTATCAAACTCTTAAAACTCATTTTAGATGAGTTGGACTTCAGGAGTCTCTCTTTAATGTCCTCGACACCCCTCCATTCTTCTTGTTATAAAAAGGCCATATGCAGTGTCCATAAAAAGTTTAAAACGTATGAGTGAATTTTGATTCTTCTTTTTTAATGACAAAGTAATAACATACTCTGAAAGTGTGATCTGAATTAATCGCACATATAAAATGCAAATTGTGTGTTTGAGTAAGTATTCACTCCTCCGATGTCAGTTTTTTTCCGATGATGCTTCTTTGGCAGCAATTATAGCAATTACACTGGATACATCTCTGTCAGCTCTGCTTTTCTGAAGTCTGCAGTTCTTCCCCGTCTCTCCTAACAAATCTGCTAAAGCTCTGTCAGGTTACACAAGGCCAGGCGCGGACAGCATTTCTAAAGCACAGCCGCAAATTTTTGATCTGGACTCCTGATATTTACACAGCTTTTTTTTTTTTTTTTGAAGTTATTCCTGTGTAGCTTTGTCCTCATGCTTTGATGTGCTTGCATTGCAGTCTGTAGTTTTATAAAGGTCACATTTAGACCTGCAGTATGTCACAATAGTACTTCCATTGACTTGAGCGCCATGAAGGTATACCTTTCCTGGTTTGCAAATCAATAAGTGAGATTGAGGGATGTGAGTCAGACAGCCTCTCCCCCTGCTGAGCACCATTGGCAGCTCCAGTAAATATAGAATAAACACTAGCATGTGACAGTAATTACAAGTTTTTACATGATAGTTAGTTAAGCCTCAAGTTGAAAGCAGGAAGCTAATGGCTAATTTCTAACAGCCTATTTCCTCTAACATTATTGGATCACCCCCTTTGAAAATATTCTAAATATACCAATATTGAGGCTGATTATACATCTGGCATGTGTGTGTGAGTGTGTGAGTGTGAGTGTGTGTGTCCTGTTTGCAACAGATTGTTTCTTTCGCTGCCATTTTGTGGCCCTGGAAATGATTTAATTTTTCAATGGCCTGTCTGCTATCAACAGGCTTGCCTCTTGAGAGAGATGTCTGCCTTGATAATTGTGCCATGAACCTCATCAGCATTTCAGATGAAATGGAGCTAGACGGGTCACTTTGAGTTTAAGAGACGCTAATTTGATTGAAATTCAAACTGGGAGCACCAGGAAGTAGATTGTGCCTTTTTCCAGTAATGTGCTCCCCTCACTCATGTCGCCTTTTTCTCTCTCTCCAGTTACAGCAATTGTTTCGGCTGCTGATGTTATTTTTCATATTGTGAATTCCAAGTGGCTGCTCAGGCTTCCTGAACACTTTGGAGTTGTGAGGGGTTTAAAACTCAGCAGCAGGGGCTTAACAATCAAGAATTCAGTAATTAAAGAGCATTATGCCTTTTAACTGGTGTCACATGATTAGCACATGAGTCACTTGGAATTTGTATAAAATACCTACTCTTCTGGTTAGCACACTTGCTACATTAATACATCGCATTTTGTCATTATACCAACAGTAGGAGTATACATGTAAAGCATAGACTGTATATAAAATGGACGTCATCTTGCTAGGGACGAAGTGAGGCTGCCACAAAAACTGCTCCCCCTACTGGCTGGCTGCAGTATAGGTCAAAAACTCTGTCTCCCACATTTATTTGAATGGGGCTGCAGTCAAACTTTAAAAATAAATGCAAGTGGTACCAAGGTTTCTCACATCTGTACGCTGTGGTGATATGGAGTTGTTATTTGACTGTTTTGTGTTCAAGGCCTCTTTTTTCTGAAAAGTTTATTTTTTGTTAGTTATCAGTGGTTAAAAAACGGGCTTTTACATCTGGGTTTGCTTTGATTGACAGCTGCCGCAGAGAGAAACTCCGTAGGACCTTGGGACGGTACACTGTAGAGCGGAGCTTGTTATTGTTGAAACACACAAGTTCCCTACTACGCAGACTCTGGCTGCAGAAAATGTACAAGATGTCTGGATTCTTGAACAGGATATTTTGGCTTCAAAACAGTGCAATGGGAAAAGGTTGAATGACGCTGTCCATTATATATACAGTCTATGATGTAAACAAGTAAATGTGTATAAAACACACGTCAGAGTAGTTATTCAGTACAAACAGATCTGTCTTTTGTGACATGACATTAGCAACACGTTTAACTTCATGTGTATCATACTCGAGGTAATTCATTATGTAAGGCATTATCTCTGTGTCCCGTTATTCCTGTGACATGCTTTATGACGGCAGAGGAAAAGGTTAAATTGCATGGGGATACATGGTATCAGGAGTGCTATCAGTTACACCTTGTTGGCATCTTATCGCGCCCCTCGCAGCTGTCAGCGGGGAGTGCTCATTTTTAAAGGAGATTTGCATCAAATCCAAGCAGCATTTTCCACGACACTCTAATTGTACTGATGTGTGCCTCTCCCAAAAGGTCAGAGATGTGATGGGATTACATTTGGAATACTGCAGCGTGATTAACGGCCTGGTCGGGGGAAATGGAGGCAATCAGAGCAGAAAGTTTCACCACCCTGCTCTTATTTTAGTGTTACTTTGGTACACTTAAGGAACAACCTGACCTTTGTTTAATTTTGAGTGGTTTTGAATAAATGAATGGTGGATACAGATGTGGGATTTCAGCCAATGGGTATTCCAACATATTCAGGGCTCTTTAATCTTGAGTTTTTGTTCTTGAAACTTGAAAAGCTTAAAATCATGTTGTCTATACAAAATACATCATTATATATTTTCCTCGATATTATCTATTCCATTAAAAGATTTCCAAACAAACATCCCTCCAAAAAAAAGGGTAATTTGGCCACCGAAGCATTTGTATTGAGCTCATTTTCCAGCTGATTATTCTTTCTCTTGCATTATGGGATAAAATGAATTAATACTCATTTCTTTCTTCGGGAAAATCCTGTCGAGCAGTCAAGGTATTTATAGAATTAGAATTGTTCACTCTGGAGAAAAGTAGAGAAAATCTTCCTTTGACTTAATATTCATCATGTACATGATTAATTACTATATAGCCTCAGACTATCAAAAGATAGTCAGAGATATCATATTTTACATGTATTTAATTAGCGTGCACTTTGAGACCTGTGCCCTAGCAGGCCCGAATGCTGAACTTTTTTTTTTTTTTTTATGAGTAGAATTTCAATTACATGCTCGCTCTCAAATTGACGGCTAGGACTGTCTGCGTTGAAGAATTCATTAGGGCTTTTTTGAATTGGTCTCCGGAGATGCAGAAGGTTTCACAGATGAGAAAGAATCAGAGTCACACAGTCCCGTACATCAGGGCACCACCGAGCTGCTCCACAGCTCTGAAATTAGGGCAATATATCAGACAGAGCTATCAACACTTATGTCAACATTGTTTCAAAAGAAATATGAGTTTTTTTTTTTCCTTTCCGGTGCTTACTGTTGTTTAATACATCCGCCTGAGAGACGATGGCAGGTCTGTGTCTCATTAGTGTCATGAATTTTATTTTTGATATCATTCTGTTTCATATGCCTAATATAAACTAGACATTCATTTCCCCGGTCTCATTGGAATCTGTTAGATAAAGCACTGTAATTTATATTGCTCCTGCATGATATGCTTATGCATGAGCGGGGGGGGGGGCAGAATCATCAAAGTGACCATATAATATATGGAAAGCACTGCAGAGTCATGAAATATTACCCACCAAAACAGGCTGCGTATTATGGGCCCAGCATGAGGTACGTGTTTTAATTCCACAGCAGTAATTCATTTCCATAAAAACAAATACAATATGCTGATATTCTCATGTGTTATCGCACGTGAAGGTCAATAATGAAGTGAAATTCCCCCTGAGACTCCAACTAAACACACACACACACACAGGGATGAAGACACAAATATGTGTCATTAGGGCTCTGTGATATAACACACTGCTTTCACATTGCCAAAAGCAAAACAAAGGAAAAAAAAAACACCTTCATTTCTTTTGGTAAAAATTATAAAAGTGCTTTCTGATTGAAAAAAAAAGTGTGCACCTTTTAATAGCATGCATGCTGGTTGGGAGAAAAATAACAGGAGGGAGGGGAGATGAACTGCCTTTGTGCTGAGAAGAAAAAAAGAAAAAAGTAATGGCTAATTCTTTCCCCCTGCCGTTTTTCTGATTTATTTTCCATTGAAACACAGGAGCTGTTTGTTTAAGTTGCTGAATAATTTTTGAGTTGTAAACTACAACACTCTCCCGCGCTCATGGTATGCTTCTCCAATGTGGTTGTTTTCAATCTGAAACCTAAACAGCGTCAATTTCCAGTCCCCTGTGTTTGTTCAATGCTATACACCTCAAGAGTAAGCAGCCCTGCACTGTTCTGCTGTGCTACCTAATATTATATTAATAACATTTGGACTCAGAGCAGTGATTACCTCAGCAGCCCAAAACAAAAAAGCAAAACCCAAAGCGCAATACAATGCAACCAGTAATACATTTTCCAATGATCTGCTGCAAATGGGCGCACTGGTCTGGGATAAGAAGAAACAAATATTATCTCTGGTCTCTGCTAAATCAGCAGAACACAGTTATTGATCTGGCTCCTCACATTGCCAATAGAAATTTTAGTCCCCTTGGTAGCAGAGACGGCTCGCTCGGGGTATTGATGTCATTATCATGATTTCAGTACAGCGAAAGGGTGGTCACCTGCAATTCCCAAGGCTTCAGAGCTCGTCACCGGCTCAATTAGAATGTCTGCTCTCCAGATGTTAAAGGCAGGGACCAGAATTGACTTTAAACACTGCTGGGTATTGCTGCCAAAATGGAAAATAAAAGGTATCTACAGTATGTGAGAGCTGAAACATGGTTTTGTTCTGCCAGACACAGAGCTAATTTTACTAATTTAATTTTTTGAGTGGTAAGACGCTTTGATTGGTATTTTTTCTGCTCTTCCGGGGTTGTGATTTATAGTGGCTGCCACTAGAAATCATTAATGAGACCTTTGATGGCATTTTGGGTGCAAATTCAAGAGCTTCATCTAGCTACTCAGCATGGAAACCCATTCAGGGAAGGAGCCGGCTCGAATCAATAAGTCGGGACATTTGAGCGAACACAGACTTTATATTTATCTCGTGCAAATGTGCCCCACCAGGCGCAGATGTGGGGGGTAAATTCCACACTCACATGAGGTCCCGTTGCAATTGTAATCCTAAGTGAATAAGGCTTCATCTGTCTCCATCAATACTTGTTGCATTGATTTGTGTTGTGTGTATTCCCAGCTTAATTCAATGCACAATTAAGACTTATTTTGTATTTTCAAGAGAGCCAGGTGCATAGCTGCAAAAACACAGTATCCACTCAAGGTTTGGTTGAACCGTGACCATCGGGAACAAATTTCTGGGAGGGATTATTAAGTACACGGTTAAGTGTGTAACAGCAAGATTCACTGAGAAAATCAGAGAATGTGACACTTTTTTTTGTCATTTACAGATTTGACAGATGACACTATTTCAGAAAACAGTCCAAACCTTTTTCAAGCTCTTTAAAAAGACAAACCAAACAGTACAGGGCTCAGATAAACTCTCATGCTGTATTAAAAGCAGACATTCATAAGGCAAGCGCTGATTGATAGCTGCAGAGTCAGCGCTAGATTTGTTGCAAACAAGCGAATACGCATTGCAACTTGCTAACAACAGTTCCCTCTTCTTTTTTATTTCTGTATTTACCCCTTTGTTGGGAATAATTCCAGCACTAACCTGTGCTTGAGCTTGGCGTGTAAACAATGTTTTAAAAGTTTGGAATCCAGTTTCTTCGGTTTATGTTATGGCACAAGTATTAATGTGATTCTGTTTTGTTTTTTCTCCCTTCAGATGCAACAACCGGACCCAGTGTATTGTGATCACAGGTTCAGATGTCTTCCCTGACCCCTGCCCGGGGACCTACAAGTACCTGGAGGTCCAGTATGAGTGTGTGCCCTACAGTAAGTATGAACCTTGTGTCATGAATTGACCCCCCCCCCTCCTCCTTTCTTTCTCCCACACGCTCCCATCCTCAGTTTCTCTTTCTTTGCCCTCTCTCTCTCTCTCTCTCTCTCTCTCTCTCTCTCTCTCTCTCTCTCTCTCTCTCTCTCTCTCTCTCTCTCCTCTCTCTCTCTCTCTCTCTCTCTCTCTCTCTCTCTCTCTCTCTCTCTCTCTCTCTCTCTCTCTCTTTCTTTCTTTCTTTGGTGTCACACCACATTCAGTCCCATTTCTTCCTCCTCCTGCCTTGTCCAGACAGTCTACTCCCTCCTTGTTCAACACCTTCCAGCACCTTTTACTGCAGTCTCTTCTTCCATCTGTGTCACACCATGAACTTTTCATGAAATATGACCTGTAAAACCCTTCAGTCCTCTTCTGCACTACCTTTATTATTGATGCGCTCACCGTGTTTCCAGCAGATCAACGAGCCTGGTTATGATGTAGCAGAGTAGAGGGAGGGGGTTGAGGAAGTCACGCTGACTCTCCGCGCTGGCAAGCGAGCGTTTCATTACTCAAGTCATGTGCGGAGAAGTCTATCAGGCGCAAAGCACAGCTCACCTTGATGGCTTAATATACATCCATAGAACAGGTGTTGAAATTTGTAAACAGATGTTTCATTATGTAACGCAGCAGAATGGCTTCAGTCGTAAGTCAACAAGGTAATATTTCATCTAAAGAGATAGTGTTAACATTTTGTCGGCACCTTGGATGCTAAAATATTCATCGCCATTCAGCTCCCAAACAATCCTTAGATTGCCCTCTGTCCTTTAAGCTGCCGTCTTCATTTGCAATTTGTGAGGGAAATTCCCTCACGTAACCTTTACAAACTGATTAATGACAACGATGAAGATGACTTGCCGGAATCACTAATCAGGTGGAACTGGAATAATGAGAGAGGGAACGAAGGGAAGAGTCAGAGAATTATTTTTTATGCTGATGTCTTTAGGTGTTCTTTAGTTTAGAATCAATTGAAAAGGAAAATTAAGCCCAAAATATTCCTGACACCATTTTTTGGAGCTCATTTCTAAATGTTTAAATTTCCTCTACATAGCTCATTATCAGTATACCTGTTCAAGCTGTCCCCCTCAGTGTCGAATCAGAATGCATTAGTGAACATCATTAGATGGTGAAACTCATTACAACTTAAAGGTTAACCTCTCTGAGGCTTTTGAGGACCTGTAATTAAAAATGGAATAAGAAATAATGAGTATTTGAGTCTCCCTTATTGAGCAGAGCCAAATCCTGCAGCTTTTACCTCAAACACCAGACTGCTTTTTTCTTTGCTTTCCTTTTTTTTTTTTTACTTGCCTTGTTGTTAAGTGAAGTATCGATCCCATGTCTTGCTGTGTTACCTCAAACCTTAATAGTAGGATTAGCCTCAAGGTGCACTCATGTCCACCCACTGTAATGATTGTCTTTTGCCTCTGTCTTGCACCACGGAAACAGTCAAGCCCGCAGTGGTGTGGGGAAAAAAATAAACTTCTATCCAAGGACTCTCAGTCCTGGAAAAGTCTGTGTTACAAATATTTTAAACAGGTCACTTTAAGCCGCTTCAAACATGCATGTCTGTAGCACCGTCTTTTTGCTTCTCAAGGTCCATGCCCAACCAGAATAGGAGAGAGAACACAGAATGTTTCCTATCGCAACTGCCCTGGTAAGTGTTTAGTGTTGTCCCAGTGTGATCCAGTCCGCACAAGCCCAGTCCAGCCTTTCCCACTCAAGCCTTGTTGTAAACTGTGGTAGATTGTGATTTACCGGCCAGTTCTGTGTTATGTTTCTTTCCTTGCACTAGCCCTCTGTCTCCTTTTACCCAAAAAAAATCCATATACCCCAGATCATTTTGTAGAGTCAGAGCAGCGCCTGTGAAAGGCAATCATAGGGGAAGATTTACTGAACTTTTCAACACCAGAGCAAACCTTTGGAACACTGTTGAGTCATGAGGGCTCAGACGTTACTCCAGTTCCCTAGTTTTTAAGATGGGACAGATCATGTGCCAAATTGTGAGATTTGTGATTAAAAACGTTACAGTGGTTCAGGAGCTTAGGATCCCCAGGATTTACTGAGATACAAGACTTGGGAAGTTGTTTTGCAAGAAAACGTATTAAATCCCCATTAAGCTGATCAACGACGGGACTGCAGACAGTGTCCCCATTTTGACTGGAAACTGCCGCCCCTTTAAAATCCATCTGTGCCATGAAGTATAACAGGAAATTCAATAACATTATATGATAAGCAGCTGTTTTCTGCCGTTTTACTGACCGAGTGTGATGTGCTGTTAAATTAAGTCAATCTATTGTCGAAGCCATCACATAATCATGCAAGCAATTGAGAATATTTTACTTCTGTGCAAGTGGCCCTTGCAACAAGTTGCCTGCATTTACACCATTTCCATCCTTTTCGGCTTCATAATTTGGTTCCTGCCATGAACTGCCCTCATTAGCTGCATTATCTTCATGTTCCAGCCAAGGATGTAAATTCTGCCTTCACCTGGCACTGAATTGCCCTCTGAATTGGATCAAGTAATTGTATGGATCAGACAGAATAAAAGCCAGGCCTCCTTTTTTATTAAGACTTTTCTGGTGCAAGCTATTTTGGTAGTGGTGAGTTAGAAAGAAAATGCCGTTTCCATTCTGCCCCGGCAAAACTGTAGTTGTGCTAGTGGGCATGAACAGTCCTCAATGCTTATATCTTTGGTTTTCATCACATCGTAAAGCCAGTAAACCCCCCACTTCTTGTGACACTGATGGCCAGATTATGAAAATTTGAAGTTAAGCTGTGACAGCATGATTTTTGGGTCCCCTTTGGCGTTTTTGTTTTGGGCTCAGTTTGTCTGTTTTTATTAAATCTACTTTATGCTTTTATGTAGATTAAATATTGAAGTCACTGAGAGAGCTCAGAGATGACAGCAGACATCCTTCCATGTCCAGATTTAACAGTTATTATGAGTGATGTTTAATCTTAATTAGAATCTATTAGTCGCTTCTCAAACAAGGGAGTTCCCTAGAAAGTCTGTACTGTCTAAGAGAGAAAGTTTAGACTCTATGGGTTTAGTGTGGGTTGGAATGTTTCTCATGTTTGTGCTAATGTTGAAATATTAAAAGTGACTGACTCTCTTCCCTTCCCCTGTGCAATCTGCAGGAAATCTCCTTGGCTATCTGAGTCACTCTCCTCATCCACTGACCGATTTCTGATCACACTGATTTCTATTTCTATTTCTATTTTTACATTTCTACTAACGTCATCAGGTCTTCAGTCATGTGCTCTCCTTTTCTTTCCAGGCTTCCTTCACCCCATTTTCTGTCTGTCCTCTCTGTCCTCGTCTCCTTTGTTTCATGCTGCTGAGGCAGCCTCTGAGAACTCAACTGTTGATAATTTGTTTGCTTCCTATCCATGTTTGATCACTTAGTTAGCTGCAACGCACTTGAATTTCTCCAGCAGATTGGCATCATTTACGGATCCCTCTGAATCTCTGTGTTCAACACTGCCTGTTTTTGTACCACTAAAGCTTAGGTCAGACTCAGCATTATAACAGATTCAAATTCTAAGATGGACCTGCACTAATTGGAGCCAAGGGGGTTACGGGATTCAAGCGGAACCTAATTTATTATCATGCACATTATCCCACAGTGCAATCTGGCCCAGAGTGTGTGTACAGCCAGTATTTCAGTGCTGAGCGTCAAAGGCAATCTAAAGTTGATCTGGTTTATTTGACCCCATTAGAGACAGAAATCAGAGGACGTAGCCCCAAAACAACTTCAGGTGTGAACAGTGAAGTGCTCTCCTCCAGATTTAAATTACTTCTGTTTTTTTTTACTCCAAATGAGTCGTCATTCATAGAAACAAAAGCTAAATTAAGTCAGAGAAGTTTCATAATAATGAAATGAGATCCATTTCATTTCTCTGTTGAACAAAAGCAGAGGGATTAGCACCTTCATAACAAGAGGCTGAACAGTTTTTAGATTTTTCCATAGCTTTATTGAACGACTGAATTTCCTCTTTGACCTCTTCTACTTACCAACTGAACGGAAGGGCAGGTGTTTTGCTTAACTTTTCAATTAGGGGAACACATGACTTAAACAGTCTTTTAGTCTGACCTCAGCTTTAGAATACCATAATGAATGTATTTGTATGAAAATGTAGCTTTGAATATTTTTTTCTACAAAACATCAGTTTTGTCGTTGAAAATAAGGTGCAACTATTTTTGTATTTTTAGTCTCTTTAATGTGTTTAATGAATAAGTCATTGACTTCTTGGATGCATTGAGTGGGTAATGCTGCTGAGCACAGTGCCTTCTTTGAGTTTGCCCATCTTGGTTAATTTATAGAGAACTTATATTGGAAAGCACAGAGCAACTCTACAAACTAAGTGCAGTGTTTTACTGTGTAATTCAATGCATGATTCATAAGTGATTTTACATTGCTTTTGTAAAGCTCGAGTAACTCTGGTTGTCTCCTATACCAGTGTAGATGTAGTTGTAATGATACTGCTTCATTTTGTGTACATGGCCTGACACAGTTGTTAGTCAGTCTTCTGTTATGCAGAGTTGTGTAGGTATTAGTTCATTGAAGCGTTGTCCTGAACAGTCAAATGGCATGCTATTTGTAAATAAATATATTCCCAAATAGCTGAATATATTTTTAAACTGCTTTGTGTTGAACTTTTATTTTTGAGAAATTGAAACAGGTACATTTTCCTTTTTGAAACGTTGTGGTTTATGGTGGTGGGTGGATTAAAACAGACAGTTTCAAAAGGGCTCTGTTTGGCCTTTTAACACAACCAAAGATGAGACTAGTGAAATCATTCTGAGTATAAAAAACTACTTATGGGCTGAATGATCATTCACTGTTATAGCCACAGGTTGGAATTTGACTTTCAAAAACGTTTTTGTAGTTATTTTTCAGATTGAAGGGAAATCATTATTTTACTTGTCTATAATTCTTAATCCCTATCTCAGGCTTCCTTGCCTGTGATTCAGGTTGATATAAAATATAGTCTTTGGCTAATTTAAGAGTTTGAACTCAACTGAAGGCCAACAGTGACAGCACACACTTTATGCAATCCATCAAACATAAAATCCATCCACCACTATGCTTTTAGCCAATTGCAATGATTGGTCGCAGACAATGTCTCATTTTCTAACCTAACTCTTTTCTAAAACAGGACCTTGACGGCTGTGTGTTTCCTTTCTCACAACTCTCCTGCTTTTTCTGAATAGGTCTGCCCGTCTTTGTCCATGTCTCATAACGTGTTTCTGCATATGTAATCGTAGCGATGACATTTAATTCATATTAATCTCTTTTTTCCCCTTGCACCCCTTTCATTCTCTCTTCCAACGCTTAAAATAGAAGTGGAGCAAAAAGGTAAATAACAGACACGATCCAAACCCTAGCTCCTTGTTTTGTGGCATCTGGTTGTAAACTACCTTTTTTTCCCATGGTGGCCCTGACAAACCCATCATAAACGTTATCCTTAAAATTCCCCCGACTGTAATATTAACGTCCAGTGTAGTGCAACAAAGGAAGTGAGGCTGGCCTTAAAAACAGACAGCTATAAAGCAGCCAAAAGATGTAAAGGGGGCATACTGGCTGCAGTCCACATGGGCTTCCTCTCCTTTTTCTCTCTGGGTGTTTTTGCTACTCAGTAGATTCTCATATTGCCTGGCTTCCAAACCCTTTTCCATAGCATGCCATGGTAACAGTGTTTCTTGGCCCCTTTTTCAAACTATTGCTTTCTACTGTCCCCTTTTCTCTCCGAGAACCCCTCTTTCTCACTCTTCTCCCCATTATTCTCACCTGACCACTTGCTGCTCTTTTCTATGTTGATTCTTATGCCTCCAATGCCCCCAGAGCGACAACCAAACCTCAAGAGACCCTTACTGAATATTTTAAACCGTAATGGTCGTGACATTTGCACCACTTGGTAATGACAAGCCTCTCAGGTATATACTGTAGAAGTGGTGGTGTAACTGAGAGATATCTAAGTACACATAAACATTTTGCAGACTCTGCTGATTCCTGCTCTCTCATAACCTCTCCCGTCTGTTGCCAAGTGACTTTAGTTGGCTGCATTTTTTTTATGTTTACAGGACCAATTGTTTCGTTAAGTTTTGTTTCTGTTCTACGTCCCCTCATTTGTGTTTTACTCCCAACAGTAAATGTCAATGAGGCCAAGCTTCTTTTTGTTTCAGAATCCTTTATATACTTAAATTTATGCTTAACGACTTTCCTATTCCTGTTTTTCTTTCTATGCACAAAACCAAAACCCTTATACTGCTTGTGAATATTGGATCTAGATGGTAGTTGTGTTTTGGCCACTTGTTAATGCGTGTTTGTTCCCACTCCTCGTGGACAACCTGTTAAACAAAATGAGGACTTTGTAGAGATAACATGGATGTTAGATATATTCTTTTATGGTTTATTTTTCACATGTTAACCAGTGGCTGTTTCTCATTCTACTTTTCTCCCATTACTAGTTTTTCTTTGTCCTGGGACTCTGAAAGCTGTCGGTGATCCTTCCTTTCTATTTGAAGCGGAGCAACAAGCTGGTGCCTGGTGCAAAGACCCACTGCAAGCTGGTGACAAAATCTACTTTATGCCTTGGACTCCATACAGGACAGACACTCTCATTGAGTATTCCTCTTTGGATGACTTTCAAAACGCTCGGCAAACCATCACCTACAAGTTGCCCCACCGGGTGGACGGGACTGGATTTGTGGTCTACGATGGTGCCGTGTTTTTCAACAAGGAGAGGACCCGCAACATTGTGAAGTTTGACCTGCGGACTCGAATCAAAAGTGGCGAAGCCATCATCAATAACGCCAACTACCACGACACATCACCCTACAAGTGGGGTGGGAAAACAGACATTGACCTGGCCGTAGATGAGAATGGGCTGTGGGTGATCTACGCCACGGAGCAGAACAACGGCATGATGGTTATCAGCCAGTTGAACCCATACACGCTACGATTTGAGGCTACATGGGACACAGCCTACGATAAGCGCTCAGCCTCCAATGCCTTCATGGTTTGTGGAGTACTCTATGTGGTCCGCTCCACATATGAAGACAATGAAAGCGAGGTCAGCAAGAGCCTGATTGATTACATTTACAACACCAAACAGAACCGTGGGGAATACGTTGATATCCACTTTCCCAACCAGTACCAGTACATTGCAGCTGTGGATTACAATCCGCGAGATAACCAGCTCTATGTGTGGAATAATTTTTACATCCTGAGATACAATCTGGAGTTTGGCCCCCCTGATCCAGCACATGGTAAGAGACCCAGTCCTGCAATCCTTCATTTGCAGACAATCATGAAAACTGCATTGCTGAAATAGTTGATGTCAAGTGTGCCTTGATATTCCTTTGGTACACCCCATCTATGTATCAAGTGTCACAGCTGACTGATTTTTAATTTAGAATCTAATATGTTCTAGATATGTTACGGAAGCTTTGGAGTGTAGGAAAGCATCTCGGGGGGTGAAGTGAGTGGGGCTCTGTGGTAAACAACACCTTGAAGGCAGTTACCATATCATAAGGGATCAGTATCTCAGGGATTTGGGGAGGTTTACCATCCGGGCGTTCCCTGAGTCCTTGGTGCTAAAGCCCAAGGGACCCTTGCAAGCATAACCCTTTTTTAGAGAGTAAGACAGGGAGAGGGAGATACACTTTCAATTCTGGAAACAAACATGCCTGGACAGGTGCAGAGTCTGGCCTAGGGCAAGGTTAGATCACTCCCCAAGTGATGCTGGAACTCCAAACCTCTATTGACTATTAAGAAAAAACAAAAATATCTGTCACAGAAGGCTGAGTGTGAGGATTCAAGGTTCTCCCTATGAGAAAAGGAGTTAGTAGACACAAGGAAGAAGGATCAATCATCCGGGGTCACATCACCGGCGTATGTTTTTAATTTAGCTGTCAAGAGCTGAGGGGAGGCTCGCCTAGGCGTGCGATAGTCCTCATACTGAGAATATAATAGCAGTAATTATCCTAATCCCCTCCACACCCAGAGTCCTAAGTCCACGTAATGCTCAACGCTGCCAGTGACGAGCCACAGAGGTCAAGCAACTTTTCCACAGATTATCCCAGAGCTCAATATTTATTAATGTGTTTGCATGTCCACTTTTGTATTGATAGGACGAGGCCTAGGGCTGACAAATTGGGTTCAACCGGTGGAACAGCATCAATCTAGCTGGTCCAGGTTGGATAGCAGTGACTATAATGCAGAATGGAAAGGCAAGTTTATAATGCATTACTTTTTCAAGTTAAGCAATTTAGAACAATTACAGCAATGCCGAGCAACATCTTGCATCTGCAGTGACGTCCTGTAAATCTGGTCGCAACTACATATTTTCATGCTATCTGTTAAGACAAATTTGTTTCATGCCTTTACATACCGTTATGTCCTTTTGTAAAGTGAAAATAGTATCAGATGGTCAATCAATAACCTACACAACAGTTTTTATCTCGAGCTTGGCTGTTGTGCATTGTTGAAAAAAGCTGTGTATAGAAATGCAGCACAGTCTATTGATTCTTTCATTTTCTGAATGGACACCCATTACTGATGGAGAAATCAGGGGCTTTAGCTGTAACTGCCCTTAAATAAGACTACCTTATGGATATTTGTGTGTTGTGTGAGAAATATTCTTAGTGTTTATTTACATAGCCTTCCAAAGCAGCACCCAAAGGAACCCACTTCCCCTCTTGTAGATTGTGTGCAACAACATGCACTACCTGGCGTACTGTATTTTGCTCCTCGGGGCTTCGATATTCACACATCTTTATTTTTGTGTCAACAAGGACTCTGTTCTTTCTTCCTGACAAATGAGACGTGAGCCTGGCCCCGCTGCTGACTAATGTATGTTGAGCTGCAGTCGATGAGTGCAGGGGAGAATGGTCCAGGATGATCATCAAGATGTCAATAAACTTGTCCTCCCACATGGCTGATGTTGACACATAAATGATGGCACTTTTTTCTGGCTGTCACTGGATGCCCTCTCCGTGATATCTTGATGCTCGTTTCAGTGCCTGCTTCACTAGGTACTGAAACGAGCCATCAGGATGCTTTTGTGGTGTTAAAAGTTGAAACAATGTGTTTTGAACATTTCAAAACATTCCATTTTCTTTGTTCCAAACATCACAAGCGTACATGAAAGACAGCGTGCATATCCAGAAAGCATTTTTTATACAAAAGAGCATGGATAATTGTTTAGGTCAGTGCTAAAGTGGTGTTAAGTGACTTTTTACCTCAACCACAGATTTTTTTCTTCACTGGGGAATTAAAAACTATGTGCAAAGGATGGGTCAACCATATGATCGTGCTAGGTGACATTGTAACTGTAAGCGTTTTCATACACACCCTACTTCTTTTTCCATATTTCAAGTGCACAAACAACTCCGTCACACGATTCACTCCGCCATGGAAGACACTCACATCAAAGTGATGTTTAGACCCTCTGTGGCAGACAGTTGGGTTCTTGTCAAGTCCAATAATGCCGCTCTTGTCGAGGCAAAATCATCTCTTGTAGGATTACGGGGGAGTGGATGGGGTCACATCCAACAAGCGGCTCCACTGCAAGTGGACATTAAATGGGTCAGTAAGTCCCTCTCCTGGCTTTGACCAACAGCTTCATAATTCACTCATTTAACCATGGCTCGATGCCTGTTTTTCCTTCTTGCATATAGGAGCTCATAAAAAGACATATTCCTTTGTCGCATCTTGTAAGTGAGATGATTAAATTGATTTAAATGAGGTATTCCCAGAGAAAACTCATTATGCACACACTTCTGTGGACCGTTTATTCATGCCAAGCTCCACTATGTGGCCTCAAACCACTGAATAAGCATACTAAGAGCTATTTTTTACCACAAGTATGCACAAACAGACTCTATTCACTGCCTCAATGGGACACAGGTGAGCCTCGGAAACCTTTTATTCATCCCTTGTCGCAGTATTATATGCTGAATAACTTCTGTGTGAAAGCCCCCGGAGCTGCAGTTAACACCCACACAAATCAAGACCTCCTCTTTAATTGTTCAAATGTCAATACATTTGCATACAGTCTCAATCTTTGCGCCACCCTCAAATTATACATCTGCAAGTGGGGATCGTAAGGAAAGAGAACAACCCAATTTGTTGGAAATTATAAGGCATGGCTCACAGACGCGACTTGCCAATTAGCTAACGAAACTCTGCATGTGGTCAAAACAATGCCCTGTAGTTTTGTGTGTTCAAAAAGTGCTTCACAATGCAAAAAAAATGCTCAGCTGTTACAGATGCTCGAGAGTCACATGCATTAGCAGTCACCCCAGAGAGCCTACCTCTTATAGTCTGATGAATATACAACCCTCTAATAAGCACCGCTATGATTCATCCCTGACTTCTGCAGTGCTTACGCAAAGTCAACCCGTGCATGGCAACGTTTGGAGAGAAAGCAGGGAAAAATGGAGAGAAAAAAAGAGATAGATAGAGTTTAAACATCAAATTCAAGCCTCCACAGCCGTACGAGGTGTTCAGGTAAAGTGGCAGAGACTTCCATCAGCTACATGCTCACCAGTGGTAAAGGAAGAGGGATCAGGATGTGTTAAAAATGACAAATTTGTTTGTTTGCCCTGACAACAACCCCCCCAACCAAACCCCACACCCCCAACCTCCTGTCAGCTGCCCAAGTGGACATCGTGTTGTGAAAGGAGAGGATATTGATGTGGAAAATCACCCTTTTTGTTTTGTTTTTCTCCCCTGTCATATCCCTGTCCTCGATGTTTCTTCCTCTGTCTGCTTCCATCTTGTTCTCTCTCTCTCTCATCTCTATTCTGTTAAGTCTTGTTGTTCCTGTCCCTTTCTCTTCTTGTTTGCCCTCTTTCTGTCTCCTTTTTTTATTTCTCTTTAACCCTACTCTTCTCATCTTTCTGAGTCCTCTTCCTCCTCTGTGAACTGTGCCCTACATGTGGATATTTGCATTCCTGGGCTTGTGTGCGTGTCTACACATATATGCGTCTGTTTGGCTTCCCTCCTGAAATCAGGCTAAAGCCGTGGTCAGACTGTTCAAATCATGCCCAATGAAAGCAGTGCAAACTAAATGACAGGATTTAAGTAAATCCTGAGCTGTGCCCTCTGGGAAACTGTACACACACAACAACAGGACAAAGAGAGCATTCAGATCAGGGATCACACGCTACCAAAGTTTGTCATTCAAAAATATTTAATGCACTGGAGGAACAGTTAAAACCAGGAGCAGATTGAAGAGACATTATTCTTAGAACAATTTTGTCCTGGCTTTTTTTTTGCCTGCCTACTATGATTGCACACATTTTTGATTGATCTTGCAGAAAGGAGATGAAAACTGACACTGGTGTAAACTTTTTTTTTCTTAATGGAAAGTTGTTGTTTTAAGCAACCTCTCTCTGCTGCTTTCTCACATTCCTTCTTGACCAACTTAAACTCCTGCTGGTTGTTGTCAGGATAACACGGATGTTGACTCTCTACACAATCCCAGCCAGCAAGGACCAGGGCTAAGCAAACACTGCACTGCACACAAAAATCTGTGGAAAACCGCCTAGAATCTGTGGAAAAATCCCCTGATAGTGGCCAGTAGCCTTTAACCTGTTGGAGCAGTCACAGGTAAACTCAAAAAGTTCCTCTTTTTGTTATAGGACTTAAAGGAGTCTCTCACTCTAAGAGTTTTGCCCAGCTTACTGATAATGTTCTGAGCTTTGTTCTGTGTGAGCTGGGAGGAAATTACTGAACTGAGAGCCCAACAGGGAAGTATATCTTCATCTCGAGGCCTCCCTCCTCACCGCTGGACTACAGAATCTCCCTATATGCCAGCGTCTTCTCTTTATTCCTCCCCTGCACCCTTTTTAACAGCACTTTTATGACATACTGTGACGTTATTCTGTCTACATCATGACCCACTGGTCTCATTCTCAGTAACGATATAGGGGTGAGTTTAACTCAGGCGATAAAGGGGGGGAAATCCCACGATAGGGATTTACAGTCTTGTTCACAGTGTCTGTGATATTACATTGTGGGATAATACCTAGTCTGCAGTGTCTGGTATCAGCAAAGGCCATTGAGCACATGAGGCCAGAAGGTCACCTGCTCTTCTCTGAAACCTGATCATGATCTCTGCCGCTCCTCCTGCGCTGAACCTTTTAAAACATGAGGGCCAGTTGTTGCGAGACAAGCCGGGACATTTCACTCCGAATCAAGACCGTGTTTTTCTCATATTCCCAAGCTGCTAGTTACCATTTCTCCTGGAAAGTCAGAGCTCCTGATGTTCAACTATTGAACACAAATGATCCTCCCCGACAGCGTACAAGTATGTGGGCAAGAATGAATGCAGGGTTATGATTTAAAATGTCACAAAGAGTTGTTTTACATAAGAAAGAGAGGAGTGGGGGGACATGATTATGGTTACACTGAGCCCTATAGCCGAGGGGATCCACAGTCTCTTGTTTGATTACAGTCTGACTGTGAAACAAGGCGTATTAAAAGAATTATTACTCAGACATCACAATGGTCCCCCATCACTAGCTGACACACGCCTTTGAGGAGATTTATTTCACACAGGCCTGATTATTGTGTCTATGTGTGCCTGTCTTTCTGTAATCGGGTTTGTGTTATTCACAGCAAGGTCTGTGTGCGCATGCTTATGATGCTGCATCTCCTTGGAAGTGTATCCGTGTTTGTACGAAGACATCCTCCTGTGTGCACCGTATTAAACATCAGTCTGCTCGGCACACTCAGAGTTAATGCTTGAAATTTGAGGCACGTACAGTACAGAGAAAGCTGCAAGGAGGAGAAAAAAAAGCAGCAGGCTGAAGTCTGGCAGCTGCTATGTCTGTTCTCTATACTTTGGTGTCATTCCGTGTGTGAGGGTGTATATGAGTGTGTACATGTGTTTTTAAGCGTGTCTGTGTGGGAGTGCACTTTGCCTGTGTCTGTATGAATCAATGAGTTTGTATTGTGGGTAAAGAGAAATATTGGAGGCTGCAGTAAATAACATAATCCAACTATTAGGTTTCGTTCCCTAAGACATGGACATTCGTACACTGTACACACATACACAAGGACATGACTCATGGGAAATTATAAGAATTTTCTCCCAGCTTTCTTCATATTTACTGCTGATACACAAGCAATCATATGCCATGTTTTCCCCTCCACAGCTACAGATGCAGAGCGGAGTGAAAGACGTGTAATCCAATTTCCTTTGTGTATTATTGTTATTATTGGTAGATATCAAAATGCATCACAAACGCATTATAAATCATCACACCCTTTCATACTCAAGAACAGCTGCATTTCCATATGAACTCAGAAGCAGGAGTGCATCCAGAGGAGATGCATGTTTGAAGCGGAGATATTTCAACGGCGGCATTAGCAGAGGAAATAATTTACACTTTGTTTTTTTCACAGTTCAACACCTTGTTTCAATTAACCTACGCTCTGTGCAGAATAACTCGAAATGTGATGGGTTACTTATTTATTTTCCATCCACTGCGTTCTCTAGGTCCCCTCATGCAGACTGAGCATGGCATTTTCTTGACGGCAGAAACAGACCTTGGGTGTTTGTGTTTCCACTGATTCGCTAACTTTTCTGTTCCTCTTCTATTTAGGAGGAGATTACCACCCAGGAGCAACATTAGCTGTGAACATAGACATGATTCTTTTACCTTAGCGAGGAGTAAGTCTCCCACATAATGGGAACAAAGAGGTAAATCTCCCAAGCAGCCTCGCTTCACATCATCTCCAGATTATTCCTCGACAGAGCAGAGGGTGGAGGAGGGGACGAGTGAGATCTATTAACTCCTTTAACTTCCTTTTTTTGAGTCAAATTAGCTGAAACTAACGCTAAATGTGTGTTCCTTAAAAAATCTTGAAAGATAAACAGCACCTGGTAATGTGTATAAAACATTACACTGATGAACAAGTGTGCGGTGCCTACTGAAAGGAGGCCATTACACATAATATGAAAGACACACACGCTGTTGGTTTTCATTTGTCACCCCTGCATGACTACTGAGTTCTGCTAAAGTCTCATCTCTTCTCTGCGCGTGTATGTGTGTGCGCGTGTGAGTGGATTTTGTGGATGTGCGTGTGTTTCCGAGTGCTCCTCTCCCGTCCTCTCTTCTCCTCTTCTGGATTCCCGTCTCATTGTGTGTCATCAATCCCAGACCTATAACCCCGGTGGTAATAACAGAACCACTGAGATACATTCAAGTGCAACAAAGTGTGGGCGTCGAATCACACAAAGAGGTTATGAATAAGTCTGTTCTGACTATCAGCAGCACTTTGCAGAATATCACACCATGTGCACACACTCTATTGCAGCTAATTGAAGGTTCCCCTTGGGCTGAGTGCAGCTGAGACATGATAATCAAGGATCCTGTCCTGGTTTTTCGCTATATAGCCCAAACGTGGGATTTAGCTTCCTTTGTCATAATCAAAGGAACACTGCACTGGGAAGGTATTCAGCTGTGTTGCACAAGAAAATAGCTCTAATTATGTTATAATGTCAAACAGTTCCTTTCCAAGTTGTAAGCTGTAAAGGATAAGATAATCCGACACATCATGTGTATTCATTATTCAATTTCATATATATATATATTTTTCCTTTGTGTGTGTGTGTGTGTGTGTGTGTGTGTGTGTGTGTGTGTGTGTAGGGGTGGGGGGGTTGATGAGAAATTGGTAATGGATAGTTAAAATCTAGACAAATGTAGGGTTTCATTTCAAGTCAGGACACCATATTTGATAAAATCTTGACCACAGGTAGAAAACAGCTATGAGCATACAGCTTTTTCTGTTAGCTAGAAGGTGACTGAAAGCTTATGTATCAGTTTGTAGTGTTTCACCATACAACAGAAAATGCGTGATAACCATAGACTGTATAAATAATGGACGTAGCATCCGTGACGTCACCCATCTGTCCCTGAGCGCTGCCATTGGTCGGCGACAGGCTTATTGGAAATGGGGAGCTCAACCAGTCAAAGTGTGACATAAAGGGACGGAGTTTGAGCCTCCTAGCCAATAGCTATGTGTTCCCGTCCGGGAGTCAAGTCAGTCATGTCCTTATTTGGGCAAAAACTCGTAATCTTAATATCTTCTGAACCGTTGCGTTAGAAAAAAATTCAACCCCCGTACAGTGTGTGCCGAAAGAGAAATTAGCTACGCAGGGCCAAGCTGTTTTTTGAACCAGGCTGTAAACATGTTTATTAATGCTGAAAAGATCGTCTTCTTTGAATTGGTGTCTATTTGGTTTTTGGTGTTTCTGCAGTCAGCCTCAAGTGGATTCTCGATGAATTGCAGTTTATAACACCTCAACATGGGCTTCATAGTTTGAGACCGGAGGTTGCCGCTTGGTGATAACATAGATAATGATCTGTTAGCGAGAGTGAGACAACAGCTAACTTTAGCTAACTAGTTAATAGTACAGTTAGCTAAAAAGTGGCTGCACGCTTACGTTACTATTTGGTAGTTTTTTTACAATGCAACAAAAAGGCATGACAACTAAGCAATAGTCAGATCAGCTTTCGTTATTTTCTATCCGCTAACTAGCTAATAGTACTGTTAGCTAGAAAGTGACTGAACCATTAGGAAGTATTTTATGATACCACTGAAAAGGAATCTAACTTGAAACGTCTTGTGAAAGTTTTCTAGGAATTTAGTTCCTAGAAAACTCAATGTTAGCTATGAATGAGTTAAATACCAAGGTTAGCTGTTAGCAGGAAACGGGTCATCGTATCTGTTGTTACTTTGAAATATGGCCCCATGCCCCCAGATGTGTCTGTTCTCATAAAAGGAGGCGATGATAAAGTATCATCAGATACCCTATGTGAACACAGCAGTACAGCTTTGTAACAACACTTAAGCTTCCCAACCTAAACCTGATGTCACAGAAACTGCCACCTTGTGAATTTGGTCAATGTTCTGAATCATAAAAGTAGGGAAAATGGTTGCTGCAGCCCGATGGACAGATCAATACTCATCCCTCACAGTGACTGCTTATACATTTATCCACTTAGACATCTCTAAGAAGAAGAGTCTGCCCCGAGCCGGAGAGGAGTGTCTGTTTTAATACCTACGGGTTAATTCCTTTCAGCTCTCATTGGATCAAATTAAACTAAGCTATGGCAGAAAGGTAATACGATTATTGTGTTACTGGCAAGATTACGGACTGACACGCTATGTACACAGGGACAGCAGTGGTCAGAGAGGTTGCATTGTTTATGCAAGAATCGCTGTGGGAAGTATAGCCCACGTTCACATTAGCATCTCTTCTACACAGGAAAGAGGATTAGTTTGCATCATGTTCATAGAGTCCCGACAGGAATATTTTATCCCTTTAATGTATATCCCTTTCATCACATTTCCTGCTAATGAAGCTCTTTAATGCACAGCTAAAGTCTGTGACTAGAACAACCATTTTTAGCAGTGCCATAACAGCTTTTCTGTCATGCAGCATAGACATTGGCTCAGCAAATCTCCCAAAGCTGCAGCCAGACACTTTGCTGTGGGGAAATCCCTCTCCTATGGAATGCTTTTCAACAGTGAAAGAGCCAAAGCCATTAGTTATGGCCTTGTATTAACTAGGTCTAGCATTAATTACCCTCATATTTTCACCTCTGACAGCAGGGAAAGAGGAGAAAAAATTAGAACAAGAAAAGCTTAAGAGACATTTCTTTCCATATGCTGTAACTAGAGCACAAAGCTCAATATCAAAACAAGCCATGACAGGCAGCTCTCATGAGCGAGGGGTGTAAACAAGATACAGTTGTTAGTTGACATGCTAAAGGAATGTGCTTGGATTACAGCGCATGTCTCAGTGATTTACTGGCCGAGGGTTGCGGAGCCCTTAATCTTAAATCATGCCTGCCGAACAGTGATTCATTTTCATTTTATTTCCGTCTGGGTTCTGAACTCCCCACCCATGGAGAGTAGGATCTTATCGTTATCATCTTTCATACTTTGGAAATGAGAAACCTATAAAGGGCCTCACAGTTTCTTGGGAATCTTCTGGGGGTTTGCCAAGCAACCCTAAGCCAGATGTTCAAAAAGAAACAAAGATAATTTACAAAGTATGTCCAAGCACATTTATTTCCTTGGGATCGAGAGTGTAAGCCTAACCAGGAATTTGCAACTTTTTGCGGCTATTGTTTTCACCTCAGAGTCTGCTCAGTGCGTCGCAGAGAAACAAGGGTTATAGCAATAAAAGGGTATTGGTGCAGAATAGAGACAGCCATTTCTCTCAGCCGGCTAAATGCTGGTGCTGAAAGGACACTAAGCACAGGTTGTCTCTCCACCGCTGTGACAGGCTGCGCAGTGAGAATTTCACTGTGTTAAGTAAAAGGATACAGGTAGAGGAGGAGGGATGAGAGAGGAGGAGGAGGAGGTGAGGCCAGCCAGCCAGCCAGCCAGCCAGCCAGCCAGCCAGCCAGCCAGCCAGCCAGCCAGCCACATCTGCCTTCAGCTCAGTGTCAAAACAGCCAGTCAACTGTGTACACCTTCATGCCGCCTGCTTGTGCGTGTGTGTTAGTGTGCATGGAGGAAGATACACAGAGTCACCTCCTCTGGTCAATAGAGCCTAATTCACCACAGGTAGCACCCAGCCTCAACCTGCTGAAGCCTCTCATCCACACCTGGAGGCCCACTGTGTGTGTGTACGAGTGTGTGTTTGTCAGGGGGGTCAGTGGGGGGGTTGCTGCTATCAGCCAGACCCATTATCCAATGGAGGCAATAGATATAGAGGTGTTGCCACCTGGGGTCTGGCTGCTTCTCCTCCAATTCTCCAGAAGACAGAAGCTGTCTTCTTCTTCTCCAACTTGGCCCCATTGTTTCCAAATTTTCTTGTCATCGTCTTCTGTGTGTGCATCTCTTCTAATTCCCCATGTCCTGCCTCCAACTCCCTCTTCTCTTTGAATCTCCTTATTCTTCTCTGACTATTCCATGTTTCTTCTGCTGCTTGTGCTGCCGAGAGCAACTGTGCTCAGCTCGTGCAGTGTAACAGCACCTCTTCACATTCTCTGCATGCTCTGCAGGCAGCCTAATGGAGGAAATCAAAGTACTCAAATGCGATTAGATTCAGCATGCACATTGCATCCCAATTGGAGCTGCTCTGATTGATATAGCTTATCTTTTTTAAATTCAAACAAATATTTTTTTTTAAAAGGAGGGTCATACTATCTCTTAGTACGCGGAGATGTAGAAGATTTATGTAAGATAGTTAGTGTTTATCAACATTTCATCTGTGAAACTCCCTTAAGTTCCACTCTTATGAAATGTAATTACAGTGCGTTCACATTTCTCTGGTGTATCACATGAAAAATGTCTCTGTAGTTTTTCCTTAGTGGCTCATGTTAAATGTAAGGAGTGCACTACTTTCTCCTTTCCCGGGCTGAAACATATTGTTTTTGCCTGAGGCATCGCATGAGTTACTGCACACCTGCTTTATCAGAGTATGAGTTTTAGCAAGAAACAACTGTAAAATGAATGTTCAGGCACCATGGCTACACGTAAGGGTTTTCTGTTGCTCTAGTGAAATTTAATCAGCCATGCCACAAAAATCTCCCAGGCAAGAATGATTGCCAGGCAGGAGGATGTTACTGTAATTATTGTCTTGTTCGCTGCAGACGGAGTGCCTCGGATAAGCTGTAGTCAACGGGAAGGCAAATACGCTTGTTGCACAAAGCACTTAGCAGCAATTTACACAACAGGATACTTGGATGTATAAGCATTACAACGTTTAACATGTTGAGAAAAAAATAAAGTATGTTGCTTACAGGGGGCGCAGTTAAGGTTTAGTGGCACATGAGGGCATTGGCCCGCCAGAAGGTGAAGTTTTAATGCCTGCCAGAGTATTTGTCTACAGTTTGTACCATAGGGTGGCACATAAAGAAGCTGACTTCCCACTGCAGCAGCATAACAAAACTACCATTATCTTAATGTACAATATGTTTTAAAAAAGTCTGATAAATGTGTCCCAAACAAACTATTATTTTCCTCCAGCATTAAATCACAGTCCACCTTAACATACTGCCCCTGTACCCTCTGTCTCTTCTCAGCTCCACCTCTATCAGGAGTCACCACATCCCCTCAGCCTCAGAGAACTACTACCACCACAACGACAACCACCACACACTGGGGCGCGGCCAACACCACCACCACAACAGGGCTCAGGGAGGGCAGCAAGGGAGCGCCTCGACCGCCTCCTGTGATTCCTCAAACTACTTCCCCTCCGCCCCTCGAGTCCTTCCCTCTACCGGAGCGCTTCTGCGAGGCCACCGAAAACAGAGACATAATGTGGCCTCAGACCCAGAGGGGCATGCTGGTGGAGCGACCGTGCCCCAAGGGAACACGAGGTAAACAGATCTCCTTGGGGCAGTGTGCTCACTGTTTTCAATGACCTGAGGCGTCTCAAGCAATGTTTCTCACTCTTTATTTTTGACTCATATTTTCACCTATTTACTTGTATCAAACACACACTCAAGTCAGAGTTCAAACACATGACAGTGTAAGCCGTGTAACTCTGAATCGAAGCATGATTCAGCAATGTGTCGCAGAACGGCAGGCTCAGCTGTTCCTCCAGCAGCTTGCATGTAGACGTTCATCCTTTTATTTGATTGTGTGTGAAATTGTGTCAGAATCCTTGAGACAAAGTTAATTATTGCAAAGCAAATTGGTTGAAAAAAAGGGGCAAGCTTTTGAAAAGATAGTAATTTTGCAGAAACAATATTGTTGAGCAAAATTATTCAAGTTTTTCAAACCCAAAATTTTAATTTCTGTGTAGTTCTTGGACAGCCTTCAAACAGCCCACCATTGTTAAATCATTCAGGGCAGATACTTTTGAGCTCACACTTGTAAGCAGCCCATCCCCGGCTTCCCATTTGTATAAAATGAATCAATTTGCATGTTTGTAAATGTCTTGCTTATTTGTATGTTCCTCTCCTTATCTGTGTCCTTGGACTTAGTTTCCATGTAAAGGGCTTCATTGGTAAAAAATCTGATCTGATTTAACTGAACGTGACTATTCTGTTCTTGTTTTCCCTGTTAGGCACTGCCTCTTATTCATGTGTCCTCTCCACCGGGGTCTGGCACCCAAAGGGCCCTGATCTCAGCAACTGCACCTCCCACTGGGTCAACCAAGTAGCCCAAAAGGTTTGTATGATCTCTGTCTGGCTGTTTTTTTCTTCTTAGTGGTATGAGAAAAACACTGAGGAGGAGGAGGGGAGGTTGAAAAAATGAAGGGACAACAGTCTTACAGAAGAGGATTACAAAACTTACAGTCACTCTTGTAAAAGGTAGTTTTAAGCTAGATGTTATTCACTTGAAATCTGAATTGGTCTGTTAAAAAGCTGAAATTTCAAAGGCTTATACATTAAGGACATGAAGAAGCATATGACAGACTTAAAATGTATGTATTAGTTATATAGTCTTCTCTATTGTAACCCAGCTTTGTTGCTGCATTACAGTGAAGGTAAAGGAGGTCTGCATTAACAATTGTGTCTCTGTCCTTTGTATAATGCGTGTCATAGGTGCAACAGCTGATAAAGAAAGCAGCTCTCACTGTCCCTGATTATTTGAACTTTAAGTGAACAGTAAATAAACTGCAGCCATGGCAACTCGTCCAACATAAAGGAAAGATTAAACCCCCCTTTTCAAATCTGGCATTTCAAGGACTCACTCAAGTGTGATTTGATGTCAGAAACAGGGCTATAAAGAACCCTCCAAGTCTGTCTCCCTGCATTCTTGTGATCATCATTCACTCTTCTCCCCCTGCAGATCCGTAGCGGTGAAAACGCTGCAAACTTGGCCAACGAGTTAGCCAAGCACACCAAAGGCCCCATCTTTGCCGGGGACGTCAGCTCCTCTGTGCGCTTGATGGAGCAGCTGGTGGACATCTTGGATGCTCAGCTGCAGGAGCTCAGACCCAGCGAGAAGGATTCTGCAGGGCGGAGCTTCAACAAGGTAACCAAATCCACCCAAAATGAAAAAAAAAAACCTGAAACCTTAATGCTGTTATTGAACAACCAAATGCATCTTTTTTTTTATCTCTTGCTGGAACTGTTTTCACTTACAAGTAAATACTTTGGAAAGACAAACGCAGAGGGGAACACAATGGTCCCAAAAATATAATACATTTATTATGTGCAGTTGCTGTTATTGTCACTTTCTCTTTCTTCCAAGTTAAGGAAAGCTGTGAGACTGAAAAATACAAAAGTAAAAACAGTTCTTTCTCAATCCAAGATGTTGCAGAGATCTGCCTTTGTACATTTGTGGTGTTGGCCATAATTTCGCTCTGCCAAGAGTACTTGTAGTACTCCTACAAGATGTTTGGCGGCTTTGAGAGAAATACAGCATATTATAGCTACACTGCACTTTTTACTCTTCAACCTCCAGGTTATATCAGCCATTCTGTGGTTAGTTTGCATATGGAACACTCGGTCAGGGTCTTATTTCTGCAAAACCTTTCCTCAAGCTCATGAACTTGTGCAAATCATGTGTCTCTATTTTTTATCTGTTCTTGTCTTTCCTTGTTAAATAAAAGCTTCAAAAACGAGAAAGGACATGCAGGGCATACATGAAGGTACTGGTGCAATGCCTCTGCCCACTCTGCTTGCTGCCGTTCCCTCCTCTATTCCTGTGCTACTGCATATTTGCCCAGCCCAAGTTCAGCAGCATGCACCCTCTGCACTGTCATCGACTCCCTCCTCCCTGCTTCCTGCTTTTTTTTCTTAATTGTATTAATTTTTTTGAGTAAATGGCATCACACACAGACACAGTTATACCCAAAATACTTTCTGAAGTCATCTACAATTAATGAGGTCACTTCTTTACATGAGTGTGTATGTGTCTGTGTTTTGAATCCCCGTTTGCACTGCCTTGGCAGCAATGGTTTTTATTTTGTTTTTCTTTCTTTTTTTCCCCCTATTGTATGTTTTCTAAGTGTTTGCTCAAGATTGCACGTCTGGCTGTGTAACAGTGCAATTCAAACAAACATCCTGTTCTTACATCCCTCTCATTATTCATTTACTGCAGGATTTGCTGCTTTGTTGAAATATTTTTCCCTTCTATGAGATATCATTTCAATTCAAAACCCTCCTATGATTGCATCAAAAGGTTCACATGTGATTTAATCCAGCCTTTCTTTTCCACTTTACCTATCATCGCATGCTCACAAGGACAAAGGTTTTAGGTCATGGAAGTCATTTGTTTCATAAATTACGGGTGCGCATCATCAGCTCTACGTGCTTAATAGGATTGGCCAGGTCAAACTATTTTTTCTCTTTTCTTAAACACTCAGGTTGGGTTCAGTGTTTTTGCGGTATATATCCCTCAACCATTAGGGGGATGGTCGTCCTTCACCTGCCATCAAAGTCACCCCCCTCCATCCAAGTCTCTCCTTCGGGACAGCATTAAAATGGATCGAGCTAATTAGCCAGTCAACAGCCGTGAGCTTGTAAAAAAACATTTAGGAAAAAGGCGGAAAAACCATACATGTCCCTAAAAAATGCTACATAACAATTTGATTTGTTGTGTCTCAGTATAAACACTCTAACTTAGAAGTAGTGGCAGTTTTTGGGAGATGCTGTCAATGTAAATTACAGCATTTATTTGCCTAATGACAGCATTAGAGGATCAGGGACGGATATAACTGACTCAGCAGTATCTGACATCTGCCATACTTGACGCAACATCACTATAGTTGCCCCCCACCCTCTCCACCAGCCAGTCGGCACCATTGATTACCTGATTAGACACATTGATTTGATTATTTCCTGAGGAAAAGCCTACATAGCTTGGATTCTACGCTCAATTTATCCGTGATCTGCCCTGAGCTGTTCAGATGGTAGAAAGTGTGACGACGGAAAAATGTTTGAATGGCAGTAATAGTTTGGTTAATCAATTACAGGAATCCCATTTTGTTTAGTTTTGTATACATTCCCCCGTCCTTTTCTAAGAGCTTTGTGGAGAATTTAGATGATAGCTTCTTGTTCTTTGACTCTGTTCAGGCCATCTCTTAATATCCTGCCGTCAGACAGACCTGACGGGCTCAGTAGACGCTGACCCTCAGTGCCCGATGTAATGCAGCGTCCTTGAAAAGGAAACTGAATCTGCATCATCCTCAATGATGCTCCAATTCTTCCCTCCCTCTGCAGTTTCGTAATCAATATTTATGCAAAACAATTATTTCAGTCCCTAAATGTCTGCAGTTCATTGATCTTTTATTTTACACACCGAAAAAACTAAACTTTCTTTCAGCTTTTTTGTCATCATGTTCATTTTAACCTTTACAGATTTGATGCTTCAGCTCATTATCCATGTGTGTCATTCAAGTGTTTGCATGTCCCTGCTTATGACTGCCAACAGCCTTGCCTTTTCTCAGTTATTCAAGTATTTTTGTGTCTGTTTTGTGTGTTTTTCTGTCCCTGCTTCTTTAAGGCCATTGTGGACACAGTAGATAACCTTTTGCGTCCAGAGGCTTTGAAGTCCTGGCAAGACATGAACAGCACAGAGCAGACGCACGCAGCCACCATGTTACTGGATACTTTAGAGGAAGGGGCCTTCGTCCTTGCCGACAACCTCATGGAGCCTGCCATTGTTAAAGTTCCTGCAGACAACATAAGTAAGTAGAAGCAGAGTTTGTGGCAAGCATGCCAAGTCTTCTCGATTGATGCCTGCACAGTTAATTTGATTGCTTTCTATTCATTGAGAGAGGAACTCTTGTGATAGGGAAAACAAGGCCAGAGCATAAAAAAGTGCTTTGTTTTCATAATAAGTGTTTAAACCTCAGGGGGAAAGAAAACAACGCATATTAGGTTTAACGAGTCGCTTACTGACAAAGTGATGAATATCAGACAATTAAATAGACTGGATTCTCTGATTGCGTACACTTAGTTTATAAATGTATGCGTCTAGACCTTGTAACTCTATACATTAATGTGAACATTAGCCTGCTGCACATTGAGAAAAAGTGCATTGTTTATCCTTAGCCCCCTCTCATTTTCTCCTGTCGTTAGACCATATAAGGAGACTTCTTCTTAGTGTTTGCAGTGTTGTTTCATTCATATTAGAAAGAGTCTCGCTGGGATGAAATGATCACTGTGTGATTGACACTTTATTGTGCAGCTTACTGTCACAAAGATTTAGTGTTTGAGTCCTTGCTACGTCTTTTGGTCTGTGCCAACATCTCACTTTTTTGTTGAAATGTCAGGGATAAAGCTGCAGCATCAATATTCTCTTTCTCTTTCATTTTCATTTTGATGCTATTGCTGTAAAGTCCACCAGTGTGAATGAACCATTATCTTATCCACTTGTCCTTCTATTCCTTTTTATCCAACCTCTCTTCATCTGGCAGTCCTGGATGTTTATGTTCTCAGCACAGATGGCCAGGTCCAGGATTTTAAGTTTCCACAATCCAGCAAGGACGGTATTTCGATCCAGCTATCGGCAAACACCGTCAAGCTCAACAGTCGGAATGGTAAGCTCTTTTAAACGTCTTCAAACAACGGAAATAAAAGATTGTTTTGCCAACTTTTAGAGAAATGGAGTTCTTATTCCACTTGTGAAAGTTTTTTGTCTCTGTCACTCTTCTTCCTCTAATTCTAGCAGTTGACCTCCTTATTATTTCAAAATGATCATATGAAAAAAACAGTTTTAGTTTTTAACATTTTCAAGTACTCTTCAGCAGAGTTTAACACCAATATTTTCTTTTTTATGTTGTGTAAAATCTTCTGCAGGCTTTATTTTTCTAATGCTCTAATGTCCGTCCTCACCTCCAGGGGTTGCAAAGCTGGTTTTCGTGCTCTACAAAAATCTGGGCCAGTTCCTTGGCACGGAAAACGCCACCATCAAGATGGCCAATGACGCTTACGGCCGCAACCTGTCTGTGGCTGTCAATTCTGACATCATCGCCGCCTCAATCAACAAAGAGTCCAGCCGTGTATTCATTAACGACCCGGTGATTTTCACCCTGAAGCACATTGATGTAAGTGTCCCCTGCTGGAGCAAATAGAGAGGTCATATTAAAAAACACCAGGGGGGAACATCAGGAGTAGACACAGATCTGCTATTTTGAATTGTAAATGTCTGGCTAGGTCAGTCGGCAGTTTATTTAAGTCATTGAACATCAAATTAAAGGAGTCTTTAGAACCTAAGTGAATTCTTAATGAAAACTAATTCTTTAATCAACATTGGGATATAAATGATACCCATTTTCTTTTATAGTGGGGGAAATTAACTCCTAGATTAGCCGTACAATCTAGGATGAAATTACTGGAGCGCCAATTATCTTCCGTCTTTTAAAGTTGTCACTAGAGTTCCCAGAGGGCCGTGCGTGACTCCATTCTTTATCAGAGAAATTGTGCAATTCCAAAGACATGCCGTCAAACAATTATGCCTCTCTATGTTATTAAGGCCTCGTACACCAAGACTATGCTTCGGTTGATTTGGCAAGCATGTGCCAAATGAGATACAACATGTGAATTGCTTCATAAGAGCTGTGAAGTGAAAAATCCTCATCCATATCAGTGCGGAGAAATACTTTGTATGAGTAGGGGGTAAATGGCCTCTGTGTTCTACATGTACTTCAATTTCAGGCAGTCAATTATTTGGACACTTAACCATATCTCTTGTTATCTGCAGATGGAGCGCTACTTCAACCCCAATTGCTCCTTCTGGAATTACTCAGAGAGGAGTATGATGGGCTACTGGTCCACCCAAGGCTGCAAGCTTCTGGACTCCAACAAAACACACACCACCTGCTCCTGCAGCCATCTCACCAACTTTGCCATCCTGATGGCGCACAGAGAAATCTCAGTATGTCACTTCCTTTTTCTTTTTTTCTTTCTACCTCAAACTGGCCCCTACCTCTAACCTCATCTGTAGTATTCAAAACTTTTGTTCTCTTTCATGAGCATACTGATAACTCTGTTGTTTTTGAGGGAGCAGATACAGTATTCACCATGTCAGAGTGAAAACTGTTGAAGTCAATCCACTGCTTTCTTCATTAGCTGTTAAATGCAGCTGAACTCTGTTTGACACACGTCATATTCTCAAATAACTAGAGACAGTTTCTAAAATATGCAAAACCCTTCCTTCAAATAATCCCCAAAGGAAGCCAATATAACATTTGTACATTTTCAAATCTAAATATTTTCAGTAATTTTCCTCAGCTCGTTTGCTTTTATACTGTATTTTTGGCCTCTGCTTTCCAAAACTTAGGCAAGGGGTACTCAAGAGCCTCAATTCCAGGTAATGGCTCCAACATAACATAAATTGTGACATCTTTGATGGATTTTAAGAAGCTAGAAGTGATAGCATATGCCCTGCTTCTACAGGGAGTCATGTTAGAGTAATACAAACAACATGAGCATTAGAAATATGTTTGTTCCCCTATGATTATCTTGTATTTCAGAAAGATACAACTTTCAAGCAGTAATCATAAAGAGTAAAGAGAGTCAAGAGGAGGAAGTGTTTAAAACTAGGTCACTTAAATCAGGACAAATGTTTAAAAGAGCTGAACTGAAAAGCACATTCATTTCTTTCTTTCCACAGACATATTTTGTAAATTGTTGTTCATCCTTTATGTCTTCCAGGTTAAGGACAGAGTGCACGTTCTTCTTCTGACCGTCATCACTCGAGTGGGGATCGTGGTATCCCTCGTCTGCCTCACCATCAGCATCTTCACCTTCTGCTTCTTCCGGGGCTTACAGAGCGACCGAAACACCATCCACAAAAACTTGTGCATCAATCTCTTCATCGCAGAGTTAATATTCCTAATCGGTATCGATATGACGAAACCATGGGTAAGCCAGAACAATTTCACCTCATTGATTAAGTTTTGATTTATTCCCTCTCTTTATCTCCACTCACCTCTGGAACAAAACGAAAGACCCTTTCAGAGTAAAATTGATGAGACTTTAAGTATTGTTTGTTTCTAACCTACCCTGCTTGTCCCTGACATGACATGAGTGGAACAGCACCATTAATATAGATTACTAAGGGGCTGTGTCTTCCACTTGACAGCTCTTTTTTCCTCTTTCACTTAAAGCTGCTGTTGCCATGGTGAAGTCAGCATCTGTACCCTTTTTTTTTCAATTTTTTCACCTACATTTTCCCTCCAATCTCCTGAAGCACAAAACAATTTTCTGCATACAGCTGGGAATCAAAGCTGAGCTGTATGATTAAATCTGCTCTAACCTTATAATATGAATGCCATTTGAATTTCTACTGTGCTGATGGAAACTTAAACCTGTGCACAGTCAGAGCCCGTGTGGTGAATGAATATTCATTACCTTTTTCAGCAGTTTCACCAAAGTGTGATCACCTGAATGGCTGAACCAGAACTGCAATTCGTCTTTTTACTGCCTACTAATCAAAGACAGGACTTGTGATATATAATTTTAAATTAAGAGAACAGTGGAAACACCTCTTGTCGTGTTCCAGTGAAATCTCATTTCAAAGAAAATGTGTTTTTTACTTCTTCCTAAACAAGTGATTTTCTGTTTTAGATTGGTTGTGCCATCATCGCAGGGATCCTCCACTTCTTCTTCCTGGCCTCCTTCTCCTGGATGTGTCTCGAGGGGGTCCAGCTGTACCTCATGCTCGTGGAAGTTTTTGAGAGCGAATACTCTCGGAAAAAGTACTACTATGTGTCGGGTTACCTCTTCCCTGCCATCGTGGTCGGCGTCTCCGCAGCCATTGACTACAGCAGCTATGGGACGGAGAAAGCGTAAGTGCTCCTTCCCTGCACAAATCCCTGGAAATGCAGAGAGAAAAAAACACACGCTGGATGCTGCACTGTGTGGGTTTACCTGCTGTGTCTGTGTGCAGCAGCTTTTGAAAAGAAATCTACTTATCATTTCTGCCAGCGCCTTTTGTGCCTCTCCAGAGAGTACCACCAAAACATTTGAGCTCCTTTCGCCAGGGTTGGACAGCTGCTCAATTTTTTATGTCATTTGAAAGTGGCTGACGAACTCGACACTGTGGTTTCAGGGGGGCCGCGGCTACATTAATGCCTTTCTGCTTAAAGACCCTCCTGTGACCTCTTGTTTGTAAATGCGCTCTTAAAGAGGAGAGTACTGTGCAGAAAAAGCCTTTTACATAGATTAATGGGCAGATCATAGCTAAGAACAGGCTTTCAAGAGGGGCTTCATGGGGTCTGCCCTCTGTGTGGTACACTTGTGTTAATGTTCAACCTGTAAGAGGGACATTTGAACCACTCAGAGTGAAATATTAAGGAGAAATCACACTTAAATATGCACAAATATTATTTATTTCCTTTAGCATCAAGATACCTCTGATATTGTTTTAATAACGCTGCTTTCTTAAGCTGACGTGTGTGTCTTTGTCACAGGTGCTGGTTAAACGTGGACAATCACTTCATATGGAGTTTTATAGGACCTGTCACCTTTATCATCATGGTAAGCCGTTTTATTTTTCTTTGAATACTGAGTGCGACAGAGTGAGGCAGGGACTGAGAGGCAGAGATGAAAGAGATGAAGGAGGGAGATAAAAGAAGCGTGATGGTTGAACTGAAGGAAGAGTCTGACGGATTTTTTTGCTCCTCAGTGATGACAGGTTAATTTTGCACCGAAGACAGATTTTGAAGAATTCAACACTCTCGTTGCCACTCACCTACTGACAAGGATCAGGATGTGATAGTGTACTTTAACCTCGCGTTCACACGACTCCAGTAAAGTCTCACTTTGCGGACAACACTGAATGCCCTTCAAGTTTTTGTGATAAAAGACCTTGAAAAAACACAAAAACACACAGCTTTAAGGATTGCTTACGAAACACAGCGAGATGGCACTGTAACATTTCGCAAATCCCTCTTCCCACCTCTGCATCTGCTTCCTTGTGTGTTTGTCTGCCTTCAGTAAATAGCAGATGACACTAGTGGGGAGCAGAAGAAAAGCAAAGGCACCTCTCTGTTTGGTCAAAGACTGTCAGGGTGAAGGACATATAGGATATCATAATGACATATGTCCTACTGAGGCATGCAATTATTTACTGGTCATGACATTATTATCTCCTGCCCCATCAGAGAGGCTCAGAAGAATGAGACCTTAGGGAGTCTTGCCTCTCTGTGCAAAAAAAAGAGGAAATAGCAGGTGGTAGTCCTTAGATGTATCCTCTCAGCCCAACACACCATGTATTGCTTTGCCCTCGTGCACGCCAAGGGATGAGGGAGCTCTGCAAACTTGTCTTGCTGCTGTGCAAGGGAGGACGGGTGGTGTTTGTTCAGCCCTGTGTTCATTATCAGGCATAATGGTTGGTACAGTATCTACAGATGGAGTGACCTCTGTTGAACATAAACTGACACTGAAAATATAAGGGAGAGAGGGGGCACCCATGTCAAATTCCAGTGAGCCATTTGCAGAGCGCTAGGAGCTTTCAAAGTAAAGATATAGCTGGGCTCTTTGTCTGTGTGCCAACAGAATAAATAAAAGACGAATCCACTTGCCGGACTGCATTTCACAGTTTTTACAAAGAGAGACATAGTCACTCGATGTCGCATTTAAAAAAAATGGAGAGAGCACACAGAAAACCTGTGTCGGATTGAAATGCCTTTGAGTAAATGTTGCAGCGCCTGTTTCTTTTTTGTTTTCACTCCTTTTCTGGCTCCACACCCGCCTTGAACATGTGAGCTTATAATTGAGGGAAAAGCTAACATTGTATTAAAACAAACACACATTTCTCCCTGTCTCAGCAAATGCTCTGTCAGCCACACAGGAATATGTTTCCTCTCCCTAAATTGGGCCCTCATTGTTTTCCGATCGCGGCGTTGCTTCTCTGATGATTTGCATGAAAAATGTGTCCGCAGTGGAAATGATGATCAGGATCCCGGCGGTGATGACCGCAGAGATAGAATCATGACCCCGTGAGGAACTAATGTATTGTAGCAGAGCTAATGTGTGACAGGAATGAGGTTTTGCAGCACTGGTTCAGGCAGCATGCACCGCTCCTCTGATTCTGTGCAACAATTGACTCAAAAAGACAAAGTACTGTGGAAAGGGGCATCTCCGGGGAGTGTGCAGGAGCAAGGTTTGTCTACACCATCCGTGACCCTGGTTTCTCTACAAATTGGCTGTGTCCTTGTCAATGAGGGAGAGAGGGGGAGAAGAGGCACATGAGCAAGAGAAAAGGAGAGAAAAGATTGCTGCCTTGGCTCATGTCTGGATCCCCACCCGCCACCCAAACTCTGTTTGTGCCAACTAACATTGGTTTTAACCGAGGGTGGTCATGCTTTTTTCTTATCCTTTTGTTTCTTCTTTTTCTTTGGTCTTCCTGTTTTTTTTCCTGGCTGAATCAGGCCCTAACGCAGACAAAAACAAAAGCTGGTGGAAGCATTTAGATCCATGTTCTCAGGCTGAGGTTGCCCTGTCTCTGGGCACAGGGGGTATTAGCTCCATGAAAGGGGAACATGGAAGTAATGACTGGTGGGGGGAGCCATTAGTATGCTTGAGATAGCTTCAACACAAGGCCTCTTGGATCATGACACGTCGCAAGCAGTTCTTATCATCTGGACAGCTCCATCTGCACCTTTAATATTTTATCCCCCGCAGTTCATTTGGAGTTCAGTGTGTACACACACAGTCCACTCCAGAAAAAGCTTTCTCCTTAGTCCCAGCGTGCCGAGGTGCTTCTGCATGGCTTGCACCGATGATTCAGAGACAGAGTGAAGGATAGAGGCAAGACAGCTCTGCTCCGGCAAAGGAGGGATCCCCCTAGGAAGGGCTGCGAAAGCATGTAGGTGGGGGTGGGAACATGTGCCGTGCTGCTAGGTTGCTTTAAAGTACTGTGTCCCTCTCCTCTGTCTCATTGGATCCATGTCACCACTCCAGGCTGTGTGAAAGGCTTTTTGAAAAGTCCTCGCCTTCCCCGTCCCGCCCCCCTCCCCCCACTGTCTGACTCATGCAGGCGACTGATAGAAATAATGGCTGATAGCTGCGAAACAAAACATAGTTTCAGTGCCGCCTGTGATATAAAAGAAGAATTTTTTTCACTCTTTTTTTTTCCCGCCCTCTTTTACTGCCCGTGTTATTGTGCAGGGCTCCATGAGTTGATTGCATGTGGAGGGGTGATGTATTGATCACAGGCAGCCTTTTGATAGAAGCGTGCAGCAGAACACCGAGAATTTCTGTTCAGGAGTGAATGTCCGAGGTTTGCGTCCGGCTCTCAAAGGTCATTCATTTATTTCATGCCCTCATGCTGGCCGCATGTCTCTTTTCTGCTCAACAATGCCCTGTCGCTATAAAGACAACGCTCAAACACACTGAAACACTCACCTGGAAAAAGCTTTAGTTATTGCAAAGCACTTATTTGTATGTGGGTTTTCTTACTCACATGCCACAGATTCAGCATCTCAAGTATATTTGTCTGCTGTGTTTTTATTCCTCTGATCCTTTGACTTGCACTATTGGAGGTGCACATTTAAATGTTTCGTTCTTAGATATTGCTTGACATTATTCATACATGCCTGGCTCACAGTCTGCTACCTCTGCTGTGAGTGCATGTACATGCTGTGTCAGGGACTAGTTTGCCCCAGAATAAATGTTTTTTGAAGTAAATTATTTGAAGCGGGCTCCCTGCTTGCCCATCCAGCTTTTGTGTCTCTAAATCACGCTATTGATTTTTAAGGTAGCGAATAAACGGGTGAGAAACACAGCACTTGGTATCTTTGTGTCAACCTCATATGTGCCACTGGCTCCCTTAAGATTTAATACATTAGAACATGCTAGCAAACCCCATCTCCCTCTGTCCTTCTTTCCTTTTCTTTATATCTGTCCACACAGTAGAATCGAACAAACTATACCTTGTTCCCTGAAGCCTTTTGTAGCTGCTGTTACCCTATAATATGTCACTATGTGCACAAAATGATATGCAGTTGTTTCCTACAACAAGAAAGTCTTTTATTTCTCTTATTTTCTCCTTCAGACTGCTGCTGTGAGGCTGTTTCTACCTTTCCCTTTTTTCCATCACTGTGATGGATTTTAATGCATTTCCATGCTCTTATTGATATCAATGACACTAAATTTGGCGCCAGTCGGACGGTCTGAGCCGGGCTGGAATGATAGATGTTTATTGGATTAGTCTATGGACATGCAGAGATTTGAAGGCTCTCCTCTTTTAATACTCATAGGCAAATTATCAGGGTGGTTTTTTTCCTTCTCTTTGTCTGCTATATCTTGAGTCTTACATCTCCATGTATTAACACTGTCATTACTCTGTTTTGACAGCTCAATCTCATCTTCCTGGTCATCACAATGTACAAGATGGTGAAGCACTCCACCACCCTGAAACCAGACTCCAGCCGCCTGGAGAATATAAAGTAAGTAAGGGGCTGTATGCTGAACCCCCACATTCGGCTGATTATCAGTATTGTAACACTGGTGCTGTTCTCCAACTACCCCCAGGAAAACTAAGCCTCTTTTACTCTTGAGGTGATGTTGTTTATTTTACTTTACTTAATTATGTTTCATGGTAAAATGCATTACCTTCCCACCTCCAAACCAAACTCCAGTACAGAGACATAAAAAATATGACTTTTTTTTTCCTGTCCGTTTTGGAAATTATTCTGGTCATATGGAGCATTGAATCATTTTGGCTCCAGAGGTTTCAAATGTGGCACAGTTTTCCGACATACTTTTGGCACGACTTTGCCGTCACAATGACTTTGCAGACTTTATGAGTCGTCTTGTGCGTCCTTTGTTGTTTCGCTCCCAGCCACCAGCCGCAGAATTGCTCTGGCATGACACACATCACTCTCAGGCTGCGACCTAACTATGCGCTGTTCGCTCTGCGAGGGTGGGGTACCAGCGTAACAGCTACCATGTGTGTTTGCCGCTGGAACATGTCAAGCTTTTTTTCTTTTTTTTTTAAACAATCCCAGCATCAAATCCCAGAAAAGAAAAAAAAAAAATCCTCCCCTGACCACCCCATCACCACCACCACCACCACCACCCCTTCTGGTTGAGGCTTTCTGTGTCACCTCAACATTTATGACGTGTTTTGCTTTGGGAAACGAAGCAATGTTTGCTGTTGCACTAATTGTTTTGTTTTCTTGTACTCCTGTGAAAGCAATATTTATTGCTGTTTTCTGCAGGCTGGATTTCAAGGCCCTCTTCCATTTGGGGTTATTTGGTTTTGTAGCTTACAGCCCGTTGTCAGTTTGCACCATATGTGACGTACTTCTACCCTCACCACTCGTTAAAGACACAGTGGTGTGGCTATTTCCATCCTGTGTTTGTTATGTTTCATTTTTCTTTAATGAATGTGTGGAACATTAGGGCCGTGTGGTAAAACTGCAATCAGGAGGAACAGCCAGAAAAGGGCTTTTTTTTAGACCACTGGGTTTATTTGAGATCAACTACTACCTTATCAAGGAAACCACAACAGAACACAGACCCACCATGGTGGCGCTGAGATTTGTGTGTATTTGTACTGAGATGTTTTTTAACTGCAGAAACACATTGTGTATTAATAGCCGTGTCCTTGTGGTGTTTCTTCTATGTGGCAAAGTTCGGTCTGAATTTCAGTGTCATTGCATGTTGCATGTGAAAGCAAAGTTAACGCACAACCTCTCCTCTCCTCTGTCCTCTGCTATCCTTCCTTCCCTCTCTCTCTCTTCTGCGATCCACACCAGTAATTACCGCGTGTGCGACGGCTACTATAATACAGATTTGCCGGGGTAAGCTTTTTAACGTATGACTCAGACTCCTTTACCCACACACACAACACCCCCCCACGCATACAGTAGCATAAATGCAAATTCAACAACAGCAAATGTGTTCCCACCAAATGCGTTTCACAGAATTGTGTAATTGAATCAGCAACAGCAGAAAAAACACACAATTCTCACTCCTTGTTGGAGCATTAATATTATTGCCTCTCATGATTCCCCCCTTGGATCAAAGTTGAAGATATCTCACTCTAACCAACGCTGTGATGCGCTCTGATCTAATTGTGTCTCTCTTTTCCTGCTTATCATGCTCTCTAGCTATGAAGATAATAAACCATTTATCAAGTAAGGACATGTTGCCCCAGAAGTCCCCTCTTCAGCTCTCTCTCTCTCTTCTATTACTCTTTCTTTCTTTTCCCATTTTCTGCCTCCATCTTCTCCCAAAACTACAGCGTCAGAGCTACTCATCCACTGTCCTTGTGACTGTTCACTTTCACCGAGTCCATCATCTTTAAATCCAGTGTCTGTGTTGTTTTTGTCATCACTGTGGAGTGTTTGGAGTGCTGATCTGTGACTGCTGCTGGTGTCTGAAGGCTCCACAGGACCTTCACACATGAGGCGGCCAACCTTGTTTTGTTTCCTTGAACTCTTTCCACATCTGTTGAAGTTCTCCAGCTTTGCTAGCACACTCGCTGGATAAATATTTAGACTATGATACAGCCTTTTAGCTTATTTTTAAATATGCTTTTCTATCTGATAACGCTGGTTTGTATGTTTTCAGAAATAAAACACTATTAGCAGAAAAACAGATCATGGTTTTGCTTCAGTCTTGCCTTTCTGAAGACAGGGGCTTCATTTGAGTTTGGGTTGAGAGTGTGCGGATAGAGGGAAAGTGGAGGAATGGGTTGTAAGGATTGCTGTTGTTTTTTTTCCAGCGCTTTTCCTACTTTTTCCATAGTGATGGTGATTCCAAATCCCACTCATTCTCCTGATAGATTACTGAACGCCTCTCATTTTTGATTTTCTTTCTCCTCTGTGTTCTCTCTCTCCATCCTTTAGGTCATGGGTCATGGGTGCCTTCGCTCTGCTTTGTCTGCTGGGTCTCACGTGGTCCTTCGGCCTCTTCTTTATCAATGAGGCTTCGATCGTCATGGCGTACCTCTTCACCATATTCAACACCTTCCAAGGAATGTTTATCTTCATCTTCCACTGCCTTCTTCAGAAAAAAGTACGTTTCTCGTGACTTTTTTTTTTCTTTCTCTAAGTGAAACTCACCTGAACGGTAGTAGATTTGTAGGAGTGTGAGGAATGCAAAGAGTACACGCTGATTTACAGAACAAACACAGCTTGCTTCAGGGTTTTTCGCTAACTCTTATGTACTGTAAAGTCAACAATGTATGTAAACACCTGGCTGTTTGCTCTGGCAGGTCCGCAAAGAGTACAGCAAATGCTTCCGCCACACGTACTGCTGCGGAGGGCTGCCGACGGAGAGCTCGCATGGTTCTGCAAAGACTTCAACCACAAGGACCAGCGCACGCTATTCTTCGGGTACACAGGTAGACCAGCAGTCTCATATAGACAAAGACCTGCAGAGTTTCAACACACACACACAAACACATAAAGCAGTTCATTCATACTGTTATAGACCCTAGAGTTTCAAAAAAAGGCTTGAAAACATGCACATTGTGTACTTTAGCTTCAGAGGTAGATCAAGAGACACAAACATCATGCCACATTTTACAAGCAGCATCTGCTGTACTGCATGAGTACCTTTCTGCTGTTCTGCCCCCTTTAGCACTCGCTTTTATCTTTTTTCTCACTAACGTCATGTGCATGGGAAATAGTACTGCGCTGTTTAAAGAGCATTGCAAGCACATTTGTCTATGGGGGAAAGCTGAAATTGAAAGAAAACACATTTTCTTGATCCCTTTTTTATTATTAAAGCCTAATAGACCTTCTGAGACATCACCTCCAGATGTGTTTTTAAAGAAACATCCCTGTCTCTATCACACTTTAACCTTCATCCGTATTAGAGGCACTTGTGACTGGAGTTGAAGTCTTTCAAAGTTGCCTTTGAAAGACACAAAGAGAAAAGGGAGCATTAGTCCTGTCCCTGCCTCACTGCGTACGACTAGGCACGTGAGGAGTGATAAATCCAGCAGTATGCACATAGAGAATAAATGGAAGTTGATCTGAAAGGTGAGCGGGCTTGTTTGAAGTCCTAATGACTGTCCCTTGTTGACCTGACAGAGTCGTATCAGGAGAATGTGGAATGACACCGTAAGAAAGCAATCTGAGTCCTCCTTTATCTCAGGTGACATCAACAGCACCTCCACCCTTAACCAAGGTCAGTTCACACCTCGTTTCTCTCACACCTATGCACACATTTCATCATCCAGCTAAAAATATACCTCCTTCAAGTTCTTATGATCTCGCACGGCCATTGAGGATCTCACTCTGGTAATCAGAATAAATGCCTTCAGCTTGAAAAGACAGAGCAGGACGGCGAAAAGGAGAAGGAGAAAAAAGATTTAGGCCTTTGGTCTAGTCTCTCTGTTCTGCCAGCAGAGGATTACAAAAATCCGTCCTCAAATACCATGCGCTGTCATCCTGGCCGGTAACGTCACTCTCAAATTGGGGCAAGGCTAGAAGAACGTTTTTTTCTTTAAGTGCTGGCTGTCCAAAGTTCACACCCAGGCTCAGGGGAAACATAGACAAAACTAAAAACAGCAGAAATATAAAGTTTATTTTCGGAAAATCTTAACACGCAGAGAGGCCATTTGTTGCCTGGCACATAAGGTGACCTTTGTTACTTTACGGGAGGATTTGTGAGGGAGGGAGCAGAAAAAAAACTGTCATTTATTATTTAGCTTGAGCACAAATATGATGATGAGAAGATGATGTTCAACTCTAGCTGACCCAGAGTGCTTAGTGCGTTGTTAGGCTTTCTGCCGCAGCTGAAATGGCTTTCCAAGCATGCAAGGGAAAGAGGGTTTAAAACGAGGTAGTTTAACTTCACTGACTCTTGTCCCTGCCGCTCTTTGCCTACTCTCTCTCTTTTTCTGCTGTCACTTCCCACAAAATAAAACATTACACCTCAGGCTTTAGAGCACATTTTGACTCACTGATGCATCTGCAACAATAGAGAAGTAGGGTTTTTTTTAACTGTTTCCCGAAGATGTTAAAGTGGAGGTTGGATATTGATCACTCCAGGGTGTAGCAGCCTAGTTACCCCGTGGAGTCGGTGCACTAAAGGAGGGCTCTATCTCCTGGAAGCACTTCCCTGTCATTAAAAACATCCCTGGAGACCTCCCAACATGACAGATGGCATTTAACACAGGTGATAAATGGCAGTGGAAATGCCTCAGATCCTTAAAACACACCGCAAGCTTGGGGGGAAACTGAAAGGAAGATGAGGTTTGGAGGGAAACGGACAAATTTGAGTCTAAATAAAGAATTTGATTCCAAAACTTGGAAGGATCTGCTCTTTGTATTAGGGGAGGATTTATATTTGGTGCTGGTTCTATAATACTAAAACCTTTTCCCCATTCAAAGGGATGCAGGCCCAGTGCTATTATTGACAATTATTTGCCTGAAATGAAAAAGAAATTCACTGAGGACAGGATGCAGTAATGAGCTCAGATGGTTGAGAAGTTGTTTAAAAATAAATCACTTTTGAATGATCTGCAACCCACACATAAATAAATGTGAAGGCTTAAAAAGCGCGACCTTAGGCTTGTAACTTGTGGGGGGCCGGGAGAAGTCGAAGAAGAACATTTTTAGCACATCAGTCGTAGCTTCTTTTTCTACCTCACCCTGGTTGCCTTTCAGAGTTTGTTCTTCATTTCAGCTACAAAATAAATACCCTTGATCAAGATTTTTGGCTGGCACCCTAGAAGTCACAAGACGCTGCAAAAACACAAGCAAACTTGCTGAAAATGTCCTGTATTTCTTCCACATGAAACTTTCATTCACTGTCGCCAATCTTATCTGCTCCTCTTCTTCTTGTCTTGCCTATCCAGGAATGACCGGAAACTATCTACTAACAAATCCACTCCTCCGACCACAAGGCACTAACAACCCTTATAACACCTTACTGGCCGAGACAGTTGTATGTAACACCCCCACGGCTCCAGTGTTTAACTCGCCAGGTGTGCTTACTTAATTATTTTGCCTGCATTCCTCTTTTCTTCCTCTCCGTATCTGTTGAGTAGAAAGCAGACCAAAAGGAAAGCAGGATGCTCTGCAGTATCGCCTTTCCCTCTGAATCATCGTCCCCAATATACTTGATACAGTGCATACCGTGCATGTGTGCGTGTTCCACACATAGGCAGTATACATTATTTGTGTATGTGTCTGCGTGTTTCATGGAGGACAGAGATGTTTGTGGTCGGTCCTGATCCACCCACAGTGCTCTCATGTTTCTCTTATCCAAACCGTGAGTGGGACATAATGATTAAGATGGGAAAGAGATACTACATCTTCTGCCTTGAGATAATGTAAACAGTGGTGTAGAGCTGAAGCTGTAGTATAAACTGAGAGATTATTAAGATTTATGATCAGCTTATTTCTGTTTTTCTGAGCGTTGGAGGCAGATTTTTGTGTTAAACCTAAACCTATGTTAGTGAAGTTAAATCTGACAAATGCAGCTTAATTTGTCTTTAGTAGAATTATTCTTTAAGTAGCAGATTCAGATTTCAAAAATGTCTCTATCTCTATTGCACATGACATTAAAACATACGTTGTGTTCTCTTGTTTGGAAACTGAAATGGCATCTTTGTGATGTTTTGTGCTTCTCCCTTGTGCTTCCTCTAGTGACCTACAGAGAGACAAGTATGGGAGTAAAACTTAACTTTGCCTATCAAATGTAAATTTATTTCAGCATGCTTATTAAAAACAACCAATCCCCCCCTCCTCGGCACAATCACTGGTTTTTCTTTAGGCCATTAACACACACTCAGTGAGCAAGTGGTTCACAAAATTATCAACCCAAATTCTCCCTTTATCTGAAGAGGAATAAAAGATTTCCTGAGTCATTTGAAGTAATCTTCAGGATCTGACAGTTTTCACGTAACTCTGCTTCTCTCTCTTTGGCTTAATTTGTGATTTTATCCAACCCCCCAAAATGTGTTGCTTTTTTTCTGGCAGAAAGGAACACTTATTAGAGACTTTTCTTTTTTTTTTTCCTCCCTTTACTTTTACTTTCTTTTCTTTTGATCCCAAAATGCCTGTCCTACTGTGGCATTCGGCACACTCAGTTTCCAGCAGTATTCCCCTCACACCTCTCTGGACAATAAATTGCCTCTTGCAGGCATAAACACATGGATGTCATGGCAGCAGCTGTTTAATTCTCCCTTATTTTCTTTTCTTCCACAGACTTCTTGTCATTTCCCCCCTCTCTCTAATAGTCTCATAAAAACAGTCCTTGTAACCTGCCTCCAAACATCACAATGACTCCCCTTTTTTTGGACAAAGACAAACGTTTTACTAAAATATCCCATATGTCTTTCTCCTCATTTTTTACATCTGTTGTTCTACCAGGAGGCCTGTTAGTTTAGCAGATCATATTTTTCCTTTATCTGCTCTCTCAATCATGGCATAACTAACATTTATCCCTGTTTGCTGCTGTTTTCCATGACCTCCATGCTTAGAGAAATTCCTAACATGACTGCGTCTGACCTCTGCAGCGGCTGTGTTATTCTTCAGCCGTACTGCTTGCAACCGGGGTCTCGCTGGGAACTGTCACTGTGACGGATGCCAAGTGCTGGGCTTCAGGCAAGCTCTGACCTTTGCCAGCTTTGGGTACACAAGCTGCCCACTAATGGACACAAAGTGTACCAACACAAACAAACAAAAACCTACAAAAAAAGAGCCTTTGGCTTTTATTTATAAAAGAAAAAGCTATTTAATGCTTGTCTGTTTTATTTGCTGAACCCTTGCTCTTGCTAAGTTGCAGACGTTTTCTTTGTGTTTTGTTCTTTGTTCTTTTGAGTGATTCTTCTTCATGTTAAAATAAATCATTTTACTTTCTTTTGTACATCAGCTGCTCTTAGACCAGATAGCCTGAGCAGACAGACATGATGTGAGTTGTCTAAAGTGAGTCTTTTCACCTGCTGTGTGTGGTGATGGTGGAGTGCTGCTTGTGGGCTCCCCTTGTAGTGAGAACAAAGATGGCTGTCCCATGTTGATACATGACTACTTTCCCTTTCTGTTCATGTCATCTTTTCCCATCTCTGTCCTTTTTCTTTCCCTTGGCACATCCAACCCTGTTAGTTGCTAGACAAACCTGTAAGTGTTGTAGCTTGCCCGTTCGTGGCCTCATACTTGTGGACATCTACTCTTGCCTGGTGTGTTGTGATGGTGTTTACTGTTTCACTTTGTTTTTTAATGTTGTTTGGGATCCTTGTTCATTGCTTTGTCACTTTTGTGGCAGACTAAAAGCACAATGCTCTGCTTATTCTAAAGAAAGGGAAAGTCAAAATGTATACGTGAGAAAGTAAAATGATTTCTCATTGTTGTGATGCATGCATATAAACTGTATGTTGAAGATTGTGCCTAACTAACAGTTCTATGGCATGGCCTAATTGACAGTCTTCTTTGTGGAAGTGCATCCTAAACAGCATTAAAGTTCTGTTTCTTTATTTCACGGTTATTGTTGTTGACTAATATAAACCCACCTCACGTGTTCCTCTCTTTTCAGGGCACTCACTGAACAATGCGGTGAGGGATACAAGTGCAATGGATACTCTACCGCTAAATGGTAACTTTAACAATAGCTACTCGCTCCGTAACGGGGACTTTGGCGACAGTGTGCAGGTCGTAGACTGCGGCCTCAGTCTGGACGATGCTGCCTTTGAGAAAATGATCATCTCTGAGTTAGTACACAACAACCTGCGTGCCTGTAACAAAAGCCTCCAACAACAACAGCAGCAGCACCCCAGTTTACATCATCCACCCCACCACCAGCAGCACCCGCAGTACCATCATCACCACCATGCGGAGCGGGCTCCGCCCAAGGTGACGGTGGTGGGAGGCAGCAGCAGTGAAGACGACGCTATTGTTGCCGACTCTTCGTCTTTGGTGCACATGGGTGACGCGGTGGGCCTCGAGCTGCACCATCAGCAGGAGCTGGAGGCGCCGCTCATCCCCCAGCGGACTCACTCGCTTCTGTACGCTCCCCAGAAGAAGGTGAGGACGGATGGGGGAGTGGAAACGTTTGTCAGCCAGCTGACACCCACCAACCCTGATGACAGTCTGCAGTCCCCAAACAGAGACTCCTTGTACACTAGTATGCCTAATCTGAGGGACTCTCCATGCCTCGAGAGCAGCCCTGACGTAGTGGAGGACCTTTCCCCCTCTAAGAGGAGTGAGAATGAGGACGTTTACTACAAGAGCATGCCTAACTTGGGATCTGGCCACCAGCTCCAGGCCTACTATCAGATAGGCCGAGGGAGCAGTGATGGTTACATTATTCCTATCACTACAGAAGGCTGCATCCCAGAGGGCGATGTACGGGAAGGACAGATGCAGCTAGTGACAAGCCTTTAAATGTATTTAAATAATCATCTTCCTGCCCTTTTGCAGCCCTGACCTCTTGGAGGACACACTAGTGCAGGGAGGGAAAGTATGTGTTTTATTTTGAAGAGATCCTTGAAGCCCCGTCTTAAACACTTGTCATTTTACAGACCCTCTTCCTCCAGCTACATTGCCATCTCCTTTTTCCCAAAACATGCCCCCCCGCCCTCCTCCCTTGCAGACTTGGTGCACGGCGATGGCAGTGCATAGATTCAATGAGACTGTACATAAAATGCAGAGTTGAATTCAATTTTAAGAGACAAGCCAACTATGTATTAAATGTGCTGCTGCTGTTGAATTATTGAGAAAAATTTAAGGTACGGAAATTTTAAAAAAGATTAAAAAAAAAAAATAAGAAAAAAAAAAAACACATTACTGGCTACATCTGATCTGCAATTTTCCTGGTGGAAAGGTTGTACATACAGTCCCCAACATCTTCGTCGAAGCCTGTTTTCTTTTTCTTTCCTTTTTTTAAATTGTAAACAACCCAACCCCTCTGGGCCAGGATGAGGACTCTGTTTGTAAAATGTTCCTGATCAGACTGTCAGAAAAGGAACATAAGGTCCTGTTGGCCCAGACTCGCCCTCCATCACCATGAAGTTTGGATTGTATAACCACTAGCAATCAAGCCCCTGGCCTTATATTTTCTCAACTGTACATTGAACTGTTGTCAAGGAAAATGGCTCAAATATATATTTTGTTGTATTGCTAGTGTAAAATAAAAAATCATGGGAAAGCGTAAATATGAAGAAACCTTTTAATTGAAAAATTTAACGTTTGAGAGACTATTGTGTAGAAGTTGCACATATGTTATACAGCGTGTTTATGGTTCCAACACTTCATCATGGTAGTATGTTTGAATTTTATGAAAAGAAAGGAAGATTCAACCAATTACAAAGATGCATTATCACTTTTTCCACTTGTGAACAGTGTTTTTGCTTATTGAGTTTCATTGATATCAACCATTAAAATATGTCTCTATGATTTTGCCAAAGTATCATTACTTTAGTAGAATGGGAATGCAAACCCCCAGTTAAAGTGATTTATGCATTGCACAGTTTTTTTGTGTAATTCTTAATAAGATAGGTCTTTTGAACAGTCATATAGTGGAGGGATGGGCCAGCGACTTTTGACAATAAAGTTTTTATCATAAATGTAGTTCTTCCGCCTGGGTTTGGACATTTTATTTATTGAAATCTTTCCAAAAAAGAAATGGGAAATGTGTGAATATTTTCCAGCACTGGTATACATGCTGTACTGTAGCTCATGTTTTCTATGTAAACATGTTACCAAGGGGCTCATCACTTAAGACTGATGTAAAGTTCAACACTTGTTTAACAAATAAAATAAATGTGAGATTTTTTGTCAAATGCCAGTTGCTTTTCAATGCTTTGTGTTTTTGGTACTACGGATTATTTTGCTATGGACAAAAGATACTTTTGACTCAGGTTATAAGTAAGTCCCGAGCACCTTGAGAGGTAAAATTGGTGAAATTGTTTTCCACGGGATTTATTTGCTTTGTGTTATCTTTTATTTCTTCTTCTTCAAATCGCTGCAGAATAGAGAGAGCTCATTTCACCGTGTGTGTTAGAGAAGCCAAATCTTTCCATGTGATTCAAAGATGAGAAACTCAGGTAGGAAAATTGCATTGTAAATGTTCCTCTGTGTGGTTGTAACACTAATAAAGGTTCAAAAATGACACTGGTTCACAGCATTGTCCACTTAGTAAATTATTGAGTGAGCTGGCACTATTAAAAAAGCCCAGGACTGCAGGAATCTTGTAAAATGTTGGATTTAATGCCGTGTGGGAGTAGAAACATGTCCAAGGACCTAACAAGAGGTCAATGTTACACTTGGCTGGAGTTGTAGAAATATATTACACATAATATGTCCGTGTATGACACATATTTGCTCTAATTAATGTCTTCTGCCGCTGAAGCACACAGTCACTTCTTGTTCGGTTTATGCCTCAGGTAATGCTAATTTGGGGAGCATTTTAAAATAACACCAGTTGAGGCGGAGTGACAGCTCTCAGCGGGGTGGCTGGAAATTGCACTGTTTACCATTTGGCATTGAAGGAAATGACTCAGAACTTTGCAAAAATGGCACTTTCTGTCAGAGTCGGTGCACATAATGCTGTGTGGGCTGTGTGTTGTTTTGACTTTTTCCACAATTATGTGACATTTCGTGCAATTATCTGAGGCTACAAATTGTCATAGAAGTATTACGTTCTTTTTATTGTGATCTCTCGCAAAGACCCCTTGAATGTCAGTTAGGAATCAAATGTTGGGGTGATTGTTGACTGTTGAAATGGCAGATATAACAATGCATGCATAATAATGAAGGGAAGATGAATAGCATTGATTTCATGCAGCAGCATTTTACTATGTATAAGAAACCAAATCTTTAGAAGGACTACGTTTCTAATAAATGAATGGTTTCTTTGTTGATTAAAAACAGTAAGAAATCTAATTCAACAATTGTAAATTGTAACAAAGGTAACAAACCAGAGAATTCACGAATAGAAATCACCTGAGAAGACTCGTCCTACATTTTAAAAGGAAGAAGTTTCTCTTTTTTGTACTAAACAATGTTTTCCACTTCAGGAATGTCTCTGCAGTGAACTCTTAAAGCTATTTCTCTAATGCCATTCTCATCAGAGAGTTCTTCTTTGTTCGTTGTTTTGGGAGTGTAAACCACTTCACTTCTTACTTTCACTTCCACTTTTTTGGGTAACCTGAAATAGAAAGATAACCAATCTGTTAAAAATTAAGCCCACACTAAAATAAACGTGGTAGGTTGTCTCTTATTATTCAGACAAACTGATAATTGCCCAGCCTTCTCCTAACCCTCCTCTCTAACAGCAGTTTGTTTATCCTAACAGTGACCTTTGCCGTGGATAAACCTGGCTGCTTAGTGGGTTTATTTTTATTATTAAAGTCAGTGAAACAGGATCTTGCATCGGCTATTTGTCTGACAGGGAATGTGGACTGGGCACCCTCTAGTTTTGCGTGTGGCCTTCTCACCATGCAAAAACCTCTCTAATTCCCCGGCTTTTGCTCAGGGAGAGACTCGCCCTTTGTAAAACATTGATTCAGAAGTAGGCCAGGAGCTGAGGGGCTGAGAGCTCGTCTGCTCCCACCAAGGAGCGAGTAAAGTCGTCCCCTAGAAACCGTGGTGGAGAATACTGTCAGCAGAATTGGGCTGAAGCTGTTAAAGACGGATGTGCTATTGACTAAACACAGGCATGAGAATAATGTGCGACCAAACATGGGTACTTGTGGATGTTGAGTCAGAGGTACGTTTTCAGGATCCAAGGATTTTCTGTAGGATGTGATGCAATAGCATGAAAGAGAATTTCCTGTTGATGAAAGACTTTCTATACGTGTGAGTGTGAGTGTGTGTGTGCTTCTAATCCCTGAATGCACCGAGTCTCCAGGGTGCCTGTGTCCTCTCAGGGAGACTAAAAACGATGAGACTTTACCCGAAAGCACTCAGTATTTTACTCACAGAGTTTTCATTAATCATCTGTATAAGATCAACTTCATGCACTGAAAATCAAGTGATTATGAAATGAACATAAATTATATTAATGATAAATTGCATATTTTTCCATTGAATCACAATAAATGATTGTTCACATCATTTTACAAGGGCCTCATTCGTAAAAATCATGATTCAATTCCAAAATCAAGAGAGCTGTGTTGATTAAAAGTCATTAACATGCGTGGTATGTTCACTTTAAGAACTTTATTTCAAACCCTTAGAGAGGGAACTCTCTGAGGTTATCAATAGTGTCTGCAGTAGCCACTGCCTCAGTAACTCCTGTGAACGGAAAACACAGTGCCAATTATAGATGCCATCTACGTGGATGAAAGCGATTGTGTGTACATGCAAAAGGAAAACCTCTCAAGCCACAAACAGTAACTGGCGGTGCAAAAGTAACTTCTCAAACTCTTGAAGTCAAAGGGGATCCTTTAACCGCTCACTCTTTTCTTCCCACAGCCTCTTTTGTCCTGTCCCCAACTTCAAATGCGCAGATTTGCGGCCCATGGGCGACTTAGATCCGGTCCCGTCGAGGTGAAAAATCCAATTAACCTGCAGCTCCAGCTGCCTTCGTTATAATTCCCTCCCATAATTATGAAATTACCAGATGCAGGATTTCAAATGAAAAAGGATGAGAGTGACTGGCTTAGAAAAAAAAAGATGAAATAAACTATTCCCTGCCAGTATACAGAGTTCCAATTTACCTCAAGGGGGGAACGGGTAATTCTTCTTACTGGGTTTGAAGGTGAGACCTGCCAAAGCCCCTGTAATCAAAATAAGAAATATATTTGCAAGAACATAGCCATGGCTGGACCGTTGTAACAAGTCACTGTGATTAATGGCAAGACTCCTGCATATTATATCTTTCCAGTCCTTGAGTGGTGGTACAGAGACTAGACTTGTCATCAGTGTCTCATTGACAGTACAGTGTGGGTGCCTACGGATCTCTGATGGTGAGACAATTTTCTATAGAGGGCTGAGTATTTCAACTGTTAATGAGACAAGTCAAGATGGAACTTTAAGAAGACACCTTAATATTTGAACTTCTCTCTGCTATCTCAAGTACCAGTTAGAGGCAGAAGAAAATGGTTAAAAAAAATGATGAGCAATGAGTAAGTTTGTTGCAAAAATAAAATGAAACAAAGATAACCAAAGACTCTATTCGTCCATTTGGAATACTAGTGAAAGCTTCTAAAATAATATGAGGACAGAATTAAGTTATTTGTCAAAATTCGGGGTGGATTTAGCCTAATGGTTAAAATTGCGTGTCCATATAGCGAGCAGCCCAGATTCACTTCCAGCTTGGGGCCCCTTTCCAATATATCATTTCCCCACTCATTTCCTGCTCTGCCCACTGTCCTCTCCTCTCTGAGTAAAGATGTAAAAGCCCCAAAATATAACTTAAGAAAACAAATCAAAGCTGTCTGGTTATGACTCAGAAATATATCAAATATACTGTTGCCAAAATACATTGAGAACAGGCTTTAGAAAGCAGCTAATTACCCATCTGTTCAAATAAGAATTCAGAACGTTTAACATTTTATGGTTTTCAGCTTGTGTCCTGTCTCCTCTCCTTCTTTATTTTGTTGTCTTTTAATTCACTTCTTTTTGTGATTTTTTTTAACATTTATTTTATTGGACAGTAAAACACTTTGTGACTGATGTCAAAGTTTCTTAACTCTTAGTAATATGCTAATGCATGCAGCACTTTCCACTAAACAGTTTCAACAATTGTATAATACATTTTTATGTAATAGTATGAGTTATCCCAGTGTTTTGCAGTAAACAGGGGACATGTTTTGTTCTTTGGTTTACGTCCTCTGCAGCAGAGACACTCTGTCTCATCAGTAAATCTAATGTTCCTCTGATAAACTCATTGGCACTTGCTGGAGGGGCGCCTCGAGCAATAACTACAGGATCTCCTGCTGTGTACAAGCATCTGCAGGCCATAATAGATAACTTCCACTCACACACCACGTACTGTATGCCAAGACTCATGCAAAGTAATCCATTATACTGCTGTATCACACAGCATCAACACCTCAATTCATCATTCAGGAGGAGGCAAAGAAACATGTAACAGCTTAATGGCCCCTCACCTGCACAATTTGCTTTTTAAGAGTAACTATTCCCATCTTTACGCTCAGAGCGCTGCTGTTATTGTAATGAGTAGGTCCTGAGGTATGAGAAAACAAATTTAACATTCAAATTGGAGTGAGACGGCAATCTCTGATATCCACATTTAAACAGAAGTTTCAGGACACTACTGCAGTTTACAACTTTTCCCGTAGGAAACACACGATTGTTATTTAGAAAGAAGAAATGTGGGTGTGACTTTCTTGTAACTAGGAATCAAAGGATGGATCATCAATAGAAGCCACTTCTGTCAAAGGCACTATAAGCAAGTGCACAGGAAGCCTATAGAAGAGCAACTAATGCTAAAAATGTGTATGAAAAACACACAGTCATGTGGGGATCATATGAACAAAGCAACACTACTGTAGATTTCTGACAACCTGGTTTGTACTCAGGAATAGAAGAAGTCTGAGTCTGAAGGTCACTGGCTGAAACATCAAGGAACTGCTGCAGATCCACTCTGCTCTCTACAGAACATCTTGTTCAAAATAAAAGAGAATTGATAATATGTAAAAAGCAACTTGTGTGCTCCAAGAACATATCAAGAATTATTTGAAGCTTAAAGGTGTTTTTAGTTCCATTAAACATGTACCAGTAACTACATGATGGTGTAAAACAAGACTCTAGAGAAAACATGAAATCATAAAGTATATGTAAATTTATGAATAATGGATGTTTGTGGAATCTATGCGCACAAATATGAATTAGAATTTCTGTTTAAGATGATTAAGGCATCAAGATGCATTGATTTGACTCTTGCAGGATCTCATCGAAACACCTTGCCTGGGAACTGTAATCATTCGCAGTGGGACATGAATGGGATCCATAAAGACAGCGCAGGGCCCAGGACTGTGTTTATAATTGATAAGTAGAGGGAAAACAGTTGTAACCTTGAGTATAGGTGTGCATCGCAACTGAATATTGATTCTGAGTTTCCTTGCTGGTGGCGAAGGTGCAAAGAGACTATGAAGACAAGATATAAAATATATTATGAATGTCTCTGTTGGACTGTAGTTGCTTATTAAGATGCAGAAGGGCTTTTGCTGAGGAACCTTGTCATGCTAATCCTGGCCAAGTGGTCCCACAGGTGCCCAGCAACTGCAAGCGAGTGTTCATCTCCAAGTTTTTTCTCTGTGATCTTTGCCATATAACTTCCATTGCCTTTGTGTTGTCATTGTCCTATTTGTGTAGTAGTTTGTCTTAGTCAAATAATTGGTTAAGACAGCAGTGCATTGCTTGCTCTACTTCTCTCCTCAGTTCTAAGAGAGCAGGAGAAGGAAATATTGCTCATATAAGCATATTTTCTGTCTCAAATTAGCAATGATTTAACAGGGGTTAAACATGAAAACATGAAAACATGTTCATGAGAACATTTGGGTTCAGGTCAGTCTCTTTCATCCATCAATAATCAGCTAATTTACATGCTCAAATGCAATTAAACCTTGACACAAAGTGATGAAACAGGTGCAGAAAAACCTGCCTGAGAGAACTAAAATGAGAATATACAATGTGCTGTATAATTTAATGTGTACTGACCTGCAGGTCAGTTTCAATATAACATGAGTGAAGTGTTGCGAGATCTAATCTTGTTTCATTTTATTAAAATGAGAGCGCATTGCAAGGAATCAATTGCACATTTTTGATTCTTATCAACAGTTTATTTCTACCATGGCCAGCAGTATACGCAGAAAGAATCCCTTTGCTGGATGTGTTTGTAAATAAACATAAGAGTGAGTGCAAAGGGAGCAATTTTGATTTCTATAATCAATTTCAAATAAAAAAAGTGGTAACTGCAAATCAAAGTAAGTCACTGGTCGTAAACTGTAGTACTTTAAATAAAGGGAATGTCCCTGAAGTTCTTGTACTGTATCAATAAGCAAACAATATGATATGATACAAAACAATATGATAAAATTCAATTCAACAAAATACCATCCGAAACAGTGTGTTAACCTGAATATTCACATCTAATGTTTTAATTTTGAAACATATATCTGTTTTAATGTTAGGCTGTTGGACTGTAACTTTTACAGTCATAGTTGCAGCAATGTCAAACTACTGCTGGATCTCTTTTAGTAAGTTTCCGTTCCTCCATAGCCTTTAGTAAGACTTCTGCTATAGGAGCACTGGTGTAAGTCTTGTGCATTACACTAGTTTGTAACAGGCTGGGATGCATTTTTACAAGTAATCACTACAATGGGCAGTAATGATTACATAGCACTCTTTGAACCATGCGAACCAAGTCCACCTTTCACAGGTGAGTGCATTTGTTTAGTACATCCTCCACTTCATCTCTCGTCTGAGCAGAATTAATGTTACTTTCTTTCTTCCGTAGGTTATAAAAAGTGACTAGCATATCTCTGAACTTCTTTCACAGCTGTCTGACATTACCCTGCTGTCTTCTTAATTCATAAATCTGCTATCAACTTATTCTTTGGCTGTTCTAATTACCTCCATTCATGTCATTGGCCCTATCACAAGGAATGATGAAACAGTAACACTGTAATTCAGATTGTCAGGGAGTATCATATTTATTCAATTTAAATACCAATGTTTGGCTCAGATGTATCAATCATTTTATCAAAGTTTGTATATCAAACACATAATTGTCCTAAAACCAGACTGGCTGTGAAGGGGTGGAATTAGAGAGGATTTTGATGGTGCAGCACCATGTTTTGTTCCTAAAGGAAATCCCTGAAATCAATCCAATTTATATTTCTTAGTTGATGAAATTACTGGCCTGACCTTTAAAGCTTCCTCTTTTAAGTTTTTTATGTCTGCTGTCGTCCAGATTACAATAAGATGTCTTGCCAATCATGTAAATTACATCTCAGATTCTGTGGATCGCATTGCAGATAGAGAGCGGGAAAAGGCATTATGTTGACTGAAAAAGGGAGGACAAGCAATTAATGCTATCTGAGCCGGTGGTTTCATATCTCCAACAATCAAAAATAGATTTAGATGATCAGATGGTCTAATGTCAGGCCTGCTTCCGCCCTCCCAGCCAAGTCTCTGTTAATACAGGAGGCTAAATTGCTTTGAGCTTATTTGTGATAATCATAGTATTGACACTCAGCGCTATGAATGGTGCCTATTACATGTTCCAGCAGAAGCCCTGGAAATAGACTTTTAATTTGAATGTATTTCAATAACGTTCAGTGTAATGGATTATGGTAGCGCTGCCGCCTGATTGATTAGTTTCACCCTTTATGTACAGCACAAGTCTAGCCGCCACTGCAGATGTCCTTCCTGGGATAGCATTTTTAATGACAGACTGTGGCCTGGCTCTGCAATTCAATGCTTAAGCCCACAGTGCAGTGCAATCATTATGGTAAATGCTCATTCTGCTGTCTGTCTAGTGGGGACCTGCAATATTTCCTCCCTGCACACGCACTGTTTAAATGCATTAAAGCAGAGCCAGGGGGATCCTCACAGATGTTGAATGGCTGTTTTGTCTTGAGCTCATCAGGGGCATTTCTGCTTCAAGGTGATATCAAGGGAGAGCCACGTTACAACTCTCTTTGATGTTACAGCTTACAGATGTGGCTGGCAGATCAGGGAAAGAGGATCCTGAGTAAATATTTGGATGGACCATAGGGTGGCCGTAGATTTTATGACAATCCTTCCCTAACTCAAGAACGCCGTGGCTAAAATTATCTAGGGCAAACCCAAAAGCTTTGATCAACAACTAAGACTAGATTAGTTGCTTCCAGCACATCTTATTCTATTAGAAGGATCATTTCTACATAAAAGTGGCTTATTTAATACAGTGCTACAAAAAAACCCCAAAGAATCTACATACGCAAAACTATTTGTGAAGAAGCAAAATAAGAGCACAACTAAGGTGTCAAATTAAACAATATAGTATTTTACCATGTAAATTCACTCTTGTGGCCAAGCTGTAGTACCTCCACAGACCACAGGGGCACCCCTGTTTTTGGTTTAAAATTTGTTGCCTCAATACAATTAAGGAGAAATAAATAAACAATTGTTGTGAGTAATGGTATCAATCTCCAACACTGCTTTAAAACCAGTTAAGGTTAATGAGAAACACGGTTAATGGTAATGGCCTATACCTTACATTGTCACTTATACAGTTGTGCTCATAAGTTTACATACATACCCTGGAAGAATTTATAATTTCTTGGGTAGTTTCTGTTGTCATTATGATATAAAAAGAGTAAACACAGTTGTTTGACAATAAATGACTTCACCCAACCATTAACCATGAGTGGAAAAAGTTTGTCTCTTAAAATTCATATTCTCTGAAAAATGGCCAAAAAATCACAAATTCTGCCAGGGTATATAAACTTATGAGCAAAACAGTACAAGCAATTTGACACTGCATGCTGCAATCACCCATTCATACCACATTCTTACACTGCTGGCAGCGCCAACTGTAGCAATTTGTGGTTCAGTATCTAGTCCAAGGACTCTTGGACATGAGGGAGCCGGAAATGAATCGCCAACCTTCCAATTTAGAGAAGACCAACTTTTCCGCTGAGCCACAGCTGCCCTAAAAATACGCCACACCAATCCAAGAACCACAACCATCTCAAAAATTCAAAAGGTTTCAGGTAAATATTTGAGTGATGGAGTGCCAGTTAGCTAGAGGTTACAGTCCCTGACACATGGGCTACAGGTTTGACTCCAGCCAAAGGCCATTTGATGCATGCCTACCCCACTTTCTTCACAGTGTTTTATAATTTTACAGGCAGATGTCCTCTGTTGTTAAAGTTAACTTCTTCAGTTGAGACTTTCTCTAAGTAAAGGCTTTTCTCCCTCCTAAAGATTTGGAGAGGGTGATGCATGTTTGTATAACATCTTGTGTCAGTTAATGTAACACTTTGGATGTGGGTCTACAGTAGCCATGTCCTTGGTGCCTGAAGCTAGTTTAGCTAGTGCTGCTGCTTGCCTTCTGACTGGACAGATATATATATATAGCGAACACAGCACACCTGTGCAGCTCTCTATCTAGGGGCATGCAGTCCATCACAGGATTGATTTTAAAATGTTGTTGCTGATCTATAAGGCTCTTAAGGGACTGGCACCATCTAACTTAGCTGAACATCTCTATGTCCTCAAAACTGGGCTGAAAACCAGAGGCAATGAGGCTTTTGCAGGAGCTGCTCTTCACCTGTGGAACAGCTTGCAGCTTCAAATAGGAACTAACTTCACTCTTGAATGTTTTAAAGAGTTACCAAAGACCCATTTTTCCCTCTGGCCTTCCTTTTGAGAAGAGAACAATACCATCCCAACATATTTTTTATACAATGATGTGTTTTGTATTGTTGTTTCCTTGTTGTTCCTTTTAATATTGTAATGAACTTTGGTCAGCCTTGGTTGTTTTTAAATGTGTTATAGAAATAAAGTTGCCTTGACTTTTCAGCTGGTCTCTCAATAAAGAATAAAGACAAAAAAAAAGCATATTTGAAAAGATGTTTATGTAGAGAGAGTGTTATGTAAGTCAAGCTAGTACAATAACAGCCATAGGTGTTTTTCAATTAATATAATGTTTATTTTTTCATTGCACTAGCATCCGAGGGACACTCAGTACTGGCCAAAACTCAAGTTTGGGAACTTGACTTCGGAAGAATTTCTCTAATATTAATAGGGTTACTCGGGTTGGGCGGTACTTAACAGCAGCTCTTCAGCTCAGAGAACAAGTCAGATGGTAAATATGTAAGGCCATAACCTGGATGCTGTCATTGCCCAAAGAGAAAGAAAGGTGTTTTAGCGTAACACTAAAGACTGATGGGCATTTGCTTTTGATGAACAAGCTGTGCTTCAGATGGCTTTAAATAGAGTCTGTTTATAGCATAATTGCCACCCCTCCTTTTGCATTAAGTTAGTAGAGTTACTGATGCCTTGTTGAGATTTATTCTGGGATAGAAAACCTAAGTCACTTAAATTTGTATTCACAGGGTGGCTCCAGTATCTGCAGGCTCTGTCTTTATGTGGCCAGTGTGCCAGCAGCTTTGGAGGACAACCAGATGCAGAGAATCACAATCTGAACCAAGGCCCCAGCCAAGGTATCAACATGTCATCTGGATGGAAGTGTCAATTTAAGTGTGTCGCCTGCAATGTTGTGCCTTGAGCTGCAGTACTTGTATTAATTTCCTGTTGTCTGGGTTCAAAGTGTTTGTCACCCTGTGTCACTCACATCACTGGTTTCTTTCTCTATCTGCTCTGGGACCTCGGCGCGGGTGCAGGAAATGTTGTTTTCCCCCTTACAGTACACTGGGTCAGTTGGTCGATAGTGCTAGAGGTCCTGTTGGGTCGGGGTAGCTGACAGGGGTGCTCACTGTCGCCACTGCATGATAAAATGCTCTGAGGATTTACAGCTAGAGTGTGAATGCTGCCAAAGGAAGTGCGGACCTAGAGACAGATGAGTGAGACGCTAAAAAGCAGTCAAGTCGAACAGAGTTTCTCCTCAGCAGAATTTCTTTCTCTGATGTGATCGATACATAATGACCATGAGAAAGTGCAAGGCTGCTGGACAAACTAGACGGCTGCACAAAACAAAGGTCCACTTGATTAAAACAGCGGTGCACATTAACCAAACCCTCTGTACAAATTTGCTCCAAGGCGTTTATCAACAGTGGGTAGGCTCCTCTGAATAATAAGCAAGGTGATTATGAGGGATTGAAACGGCGCTCTCGTTCATGATTCTTGGCATGAACTGGATTACAAGCCACTTGTTGGTTGAAAGTGATATAACAACACCAATTGGGAAACACAATGGAAAATCAGTGAGCAATCAGTGTGTTTTATTTACTTTAAATTTTACACCTTCTACCAAAACATAATTTGATTAATGGCTTCATTTAGCATCTGCAAGAGATCAGATTGCTGGAAAATGAAGCTAGAGAGCAACATGTTAGTGTTTGATTTGGTGCAAGCTGAATTCGACTTCATCAACGAATGCAGTACATATAAATTGCCATGCTCTTACTGTTTTTTTATTATAAATAAATATCTTGAGTGTGCAGCTAAATTTGGCATCAATTATATCCTAATAACCAAAATGACGTGTTTTATAGCATATTTGAGCAGCATTAGTGGCCTAATCATCATTGCATGATTTATGAAATGTTACATATTTTTAAGTATTCATTTTTAATTTTACAGATAAAACAGGACTCTTTATTTTGTTATAAGCCAGTCTGACATGTAGGGATATTGATCCAATACATTATTAGGGAATTATTTGTATACTTTATTATTCTGATTATACAATTTCATCAGTTAAAAACAACCCATAAAAGTTGCTTTTGTTTACCTGTTAACAAGCTGACACATTCTGACACACTAGGTGAGGAATGCGATCCACCATTACATACAGATAAGAAGACCAAATGCAGCCACATCAAGCTGACTAGAGTAAAGATGGCGTCAGCGATGGGGATGTTATTCACTATTTCAAAGGAGGATAACACGATTGCAATTTTTAAAATGTGGCATACACATAGACAAGGAAAAGTCCTCAAGTTTTAACATTACAAATCTTGTAAGTTAATTAAAAAGTTGTTATCCCAACAAAGGTGTATATTGAAGAAATATAAAGCAGCAGTAGCTGCAGCTAGAATTCTATGGAGAGAATATTGTGTCTTTAATATGCAATCAAAAATAATGGATTTGAGAACAAAAAACAATTTTGCAAACAAAATTATGATTTGAAAAATATGAAATAATGCTATGAATAAAGGAAATATATTTGTGATTAAAAATGTATCTTTATAAATCCACTCTTTTTTTGTTACAAACAAAATTATTATTCTCACGAACCACAGATTCGTTTGCGTTTCCAGTTTTTGCGTTTGAGTTTCCAGTTTTTGCGTTTGCGTTTCCAGTTTTTGCGTTTGCGTTTCCAGTTTTTGCGTTTGCGTTTCCAGTTTTTGCATTTGCGTTTCTACATAAGTGTCATGGGCGGGACCTCCCCTGAGAGATGCAAGAAGCCTCCTGATTGGTCAGTCTCACTCAGAGATACGGTGTGACAACTTCCGCCCCAACAAGTTGTTGCCGTGAAGGGAGACATATCAACATTGAGAAACAGGTACGTTTTGCGTAACATACTTGTCTATTTTCTGTCTTATTGGTGCTTTTAAGGTTACACTTGTCGTTCGTTCTTCCAGTGTTTTTTTCCCCTAACCGTTTTGGACGGCGGTATCAGACATTAACACTTAACACGCTGTGTGCTCGTCATTAGTGACTGACTTTATTACCGCCCGGCTTTAGTGACAGTTATCCTAATTTCATAGTTATCGGCCTGTTTATAAATAAATAAACAAACTTTTTCATTAGATATACTATCAGAACAAATCAGGAGGCGTGTGTGTGGATTGTTGAGGGGTCATTCCTCCTTTAAGTTAAGTAAAAAGAAACTAAAAGCATAAAAGGGGCCATATTTTCACTGATCTTCAACCCTTAGGGTTTGATCATGTTTTATTTATCACTGTCGCTGGCACCAGAAAGCAGCATCAGGAAGCAGTTTACTGAGGTAACTGTTATTATGAGCCGGGCGGTAATAAAGTCAGTCACTTATGACGAGCACACAGCGTGTTAGGTGTTAATGTCTGATACCGCCGTCTAAAACGGTTAGGGGAAAAAAACACTGGAAGAACGAACAACAAGTGTAACCTTAAAAGCACCAATAAGACAGAAAATAGACAGGTATGTTACGCAAAACGTACCTGTTTCTCGATGTTGATATGTCTCCCTTCGCGGTGTTATCGACCTACTGGTTTCTACGCTAACTGGTTTCCATGATCCAGCTGTGTTGTATTTACTTACAGACAGGCGCTGTGTTCTGCTTCAGACACAAGATTCGCCACACATTTACAAACATATTAACAGAAGTTCTTGGGTCTCATCTCACATCTACTGCAGCAACAATGGTCGGATCAGTGAGCAGTGCATCACAGCTACCCACGAAAGTCATTAAATATGTAAAAATAAAGTATTTTCAAACTTAAACAGAGTTGGATTCGTTCCCACGAGAGCAAAATATGATTAAGTCAAGAGACCGCTACCTAAGCTCGAGAGCCACGAAACTCACATTGATTCAGTGATTCTGACAGGTATCAATCAACTACGTCATCATCCAGGTCACAGCCAGGGAACATGTTAGTCTGTGTTCACCTGAAACAACTGGTTTCCTTGAGTTCATATCAGGAAATACTGGACCATGTTTAGCGAAAGTTTCCTCCAAACTTCGGCCTTATTAACCTCTGAACTGCAGCACACTACTACACCTCACTCTGTCACAGGTAAATACTTTATAACGGTGACCATCTAACCCACAGAACTCGGTTAAAATACACCTTTAGACGGTTTACGTGGAGCCGTGGGAACACAGTGCAGGAGGAGTTTTCAAGTCGTGTCTCAGTTAGAGTCTACTGCAGGAAGAATAACTCCGGTGAAGGAATCACAGGATCACAGACATCTACAAAAATATATGCAAAGACAAACAAAAACACAGACTCGATCTTACGCGAACAAAATTCACGAGTCCAAAAGTCTCATTCTACAAACATAACCACTATGCCACGAACTCTACTGAAATGATATAGCTCTGTCACTGAAATATTATACACGCTCACGTGGGGTAACATTTTGGTCTGTGCTCGTCTAAAACAACAGGTTACTCTGTGTCTGTGTGAGGAAATACCTCAATATATTTAGTAAGGTGTTTGTAGGTAGAGATGCTTTATTAGCTGCTGCCTTACAGCACACTTCAGAACTACACATATTCACAAAGGCAAAAAGTGACGAACATCAGGTAAAGTGTTACCTGGCGTGGAGTTCAATAATGTTTTAAATAGTGATTATAAAATACATTGCGGAGCAACACTGTCCTTTGTCTTTTCTTAGCTGTATTTTTGTAGATGTCTGTGATCTTGTGATTCCTTCACCCGAGTTATTCTTCCTGCAGTAGACTCTAACTGAGACACGACTTGAAAACTCCTCCTGCACTGTGTTCCCACGGCTCCACGTAAGCCGTCTAAACGTGTATTTTAACCGAGTTCTGTGGGTTAGATGGTCACCGTTATAAAGTATTTACCTGTGACAAAGTAAGGTGTAGTAGTGTGCTGCAGTTCAGAGGTTAATAAGGCTGTAGTTTGGAGGAAACTTTCGCTAAACATGGTCCAGTATTTCCTGATATGAACTCAAGGAAACCAGTTGTTTCAGGTGAACACAGACTAACATGTTCCCTGGCTGTGACCTGGATGATGACGTAGTTGATTGATACCTGTCAGAATCACTGAATCAATGTGAGTTTTGTGGCTCACGAGCTTAGGTAGTGGTCTCTTGACTTAATCATATTTTGCTCTCGTGGGAACGAATCCAACTCCGTTTAAGTTTGAAAATACTTTATTTTTACATATTTAATGACTTTCGTGGGTAGCTGTGATGCACTGCTCACTGATCCGACCATTGTTGCTGCAGTAGATGTGAGATGAGACCCGAGAACTTCTGTTAATATGTTTGTAAATGTGTGGCGAACCTTTTGTCTGAAGCAGAACACAGCGCCTGTCTGTAAGTAAATACAACACAGCTGGATCATGGAAACCAGTTAGCGTAGAAACCAGTAGGGCGATAACAGCGGCAACAACTTGTTGGGGCGGAAGTTGTCACACCGTCTCTCTGAGTGAGACTGACCAATCAGGAGGCTTCTTGCATCCCCCAGGGGAGGTCCCGCCCATGACAGTTATGTAGAAACGCAAATGCAAAAACTGGAAACGCAAAAACTGGAAACGCAAACGCAAAAACTGGAAACGCAAATGAATCTGTGGTTCGTGAGAATAATAATTTTGTTTGTAACAAAAAAAGAGTGGATTTATAAAGATACATTTTTAATCACAAATATATTTCCTTTATTCATAGCATTATTTCATATTTTTCAAATCATAATTTTGTTTGCAAAATTGTTTTTTGTTCTCAAATCCATTATTTTTGATTGCATATTAAAGACACAATATTCTCTCCATAGAATTCTTGCCAATAATAAAACAAAAATGCACGTACCATAGTGCTGATTCAACAGGCATTTGAGAGAAAGTTGCAGAACGTTTTCCAGGGACAACCAAAAAGATAAAGCTATTAATGACAAAATCACTAATTTCAGAACACTTGATGACACAACTTTTACTGAGTTAGAAGACCAAGGATTTCTCCTGCTAACGGCTTATTTGGAGGAGTATCCCATGTTGCTGCTACTTTACGGACATATCTCTCTCTACCTACCCTGTGATGTGATCTTTGAACACATTCGGTCTGATCCACAACAACAGCAACATAAGCTTTAACATGGACATGGACTTCTGACGGTCAAGTAAGTGTTAGTTTTGAAAGCCACTTGACTTGAACATGATAAAGACTTTTCGTTATATTAATAATAGGGATTTAAGTTAAAATTGGTGAGTATCGAATATAAAACATGTGCTTTTTGCGCAGTAAATCTTATCACTTTTTATCCTCATGTGTGTAAAAACTACATATTTTTGGGGTTGCTGGTGGCCTAGCGGTCTAAGCACCCCATGTACAGAGGCTGCAGTCCTCGTCGCAGGGGTCGCCGGTTCGATTCTCGGCCAGTCGACCATTTCCAGCATGTCTTCCCCCACTCTTTACTCCCCACATTTCCTGTTTCTCTTCAGCTGTACTATCTAATAAAGGCAAAAAGGCCAAAAACATAACTTTAAAAAAAAACCCAAAAAAACCTACATATTTTAAAATACAAAAATGTAAAAACTGATCGCTGATCATATAAATATTGGCCATCAGGGGCAAGTTATCATTATAGGGTATCTGCTCAAAAAATCCATATCATGCATCCCGACTAAAAGTACTTTTTTCCCCTTGGAGGACACTGGAAAAAGCCAGTCGGTATGATGAATAAGTATTCACCTAACAGCTGTCCCCACACCTTAGTTCTTCTTTTAACACTAAATGCAGGCTGATTCACAGAGGAGATAACAAACAGTGAACAAAAACACTCTCTGACAGTAAACAATTTAGAGTTCTCTGCAACAGCAAAAACCTGCCAACCTAAGAAAAAGCATTGACTCGTAATATCTATATAATTGGCATTGATTTTGTAATCTGACACCTCTCAGTGCTACTTGCTATTTGACAATGGGAATAATAATGAAAAGGTATCATTTTAGCACATCCTGTAATTAACCTCATGAATATATATTGGTTTGTTTTGGTTTTTCCAGCATTTCAGATTTTCACCTTTTGCATCTAATCAACACCCTCAGCAGCAACTCAGTGTTATTAAGCCACATTCCCTGTGTAACAGAAAAGTGCTGACTTATCCTTTCATAGTAACACCCCATCTCTCTGCATACAAAAATGACTTTTTATAATGAGTAAGCCAAATCTCTCCAGATAAAGTTGACGAACTCAGACAGTGTCATTCTCAAAGTTCTTTGACGCCTCATACTGACTGACAATGATCGTTGAAAATCCACCTCATGGGACTGCAGCGCTCCAAGTAATGGAGATAAGTGCTAATTGGGGTCACATACTCCAGGCTTAATTCCCCAGACTTTACAATATCAACTACACGGTATCATCAATCTGCTTGGAGTCAATCTGGAGAATCCATTACATCATTTAGGAAAAGTTGACAGCAGTCAGTTAATATTGGAAATCCACGCCGTGTGCAGGCCACTTGTGTGGCTTAAAAAATGTTTGCTGGAGAAAGTATTAGCAGGGATTAGGAAATTAATCTTGTAACAGTGCAGGCAGGTGGCGGGGAGCTCCCAAAACTCACTTGGAGAATATTTAAACTGGTCAAAGCAGATTAAAGAAGAGCTACACATTACAGGCCTAATGCAGTGTTTGGATTTAGCATTTAACCTCTTTTTTTTGCTGGTGATCCTCTCTTTCCTGCACATTTTTACTGAGATTTGCAGTTAAAAGGACAAGAGGTTGTTATTCCAACCACTCTTCTTAAATCACTGTTGTTTTGGAAATGCTTTGCATATTGTTTTTTTTTTTCCAATCTGATGCTTTTGTGAAAAAAACCTGGTACTGGATATTATCCGTAGCTCCAGGGCTAATGCAACATTTAAAAAAGATTCAGATTAATACATAAACTGACTTATATGCTGCTTTTTCTGAACAAAGGTTAAAAATTGAAAACAAAGTTTGATGCGTTTGGGTGTTTTCCTTTTGTATCTTTGTGAAAACCAACAAAGTGAGAACATTTTGAGTTCATTCAACATTGAAAGGTAAGAACTAGGAGTGTCCTCACTCTGCACTTTTCAACTAACTCCATCTCAAATGTTATTATTTGTGCTAAGCTATATTTACAATAAAAAAACATCCAATATTTTTTCTACTTTGCAATTTTATTTTCCTTTTTTTGGGTTTGTTGCTTTCTTAAATGATCAAAAGATGACTAGAGTGTTTGTCAAATTGACCTGTATGTTGTATGGATTCCACAGTACAGGTCACTCCTTAAACCTTGAATCACAAGATTTAAACAGGAAATTTTAAATTTGCAGTCATTCTTTCTCAAAAGACTGTCGAAATGTGAGCCAGCACTTTACCAGAATAGTCATACATCATTTTTGAGTTGTAAAATATTATTTTTATGACTTGCTGCATAAACTATTTATCTTTACACATCTTCCACATCAAAAAAACAACCTGTGCTACATCCAGAGCAGAACTAAACCAAACCAAAGTATTAACACTTCAGTCAACAGTCAGCATCTGCTGACTTTCTCCACACATGTCAGTTTCCTTCAGATCCAGCACTCCGTCCGCCCCCAGCAGCTCCTCTGGGTCATTGAGTATCTATCTCTGCCCTCTGAGTGCCTGAAACCTTCAGCCTCCCCTTTGTGTCTTTCAATCACTGTCTTATCATGTTATCATAGACCTATGGCTATGTGGACACTGCAGCTCCCAGCAACTGTTGCCTACACACATCATGGAAACTTGCGCCTCAGAAGGTTGAGAGAGGAATCAGAGATAGGGAGGATTCAAAAATATATTTTAGTGAGCGGCCATTCACCTTTGATTTATAAGGAAAGTCTGTTGACATAGAATTAATTTTCTTAATATGAAATCCCATGACAAGACCAAATCCAACAATACATTGGAAACACAAACAAGCCTGAGACAGAAAAGCTTATCCCTCTGTGCCTTAGATTGAAACTGAACACTTAAGTAAGACACACTGCACTGAACGAAATGTTCCTCCATTACTATGAAAAAAGCCCAGTGGTTTATTTGCCCCTTAATCAAGCCCGTATTACTTTTACCAGAATACTTACAAAAGCATCATATGCATGGCAAATATAGGAAACTGGGAGTCCAAGCAACCAGTGTTCATTTTGAAAAGAAATCTGGTTTTAATTTTAGTCATAGTCATTTCAGAAAACTGTTGTTTATCTTAATCAAGTCTGTTAACAAATATCAGCTGATACTAATTAGAGCTGGGCGATATTGAAAACGATGTTATCACGATAACATTTTACATATCAGTCGATTTCGATAATTATCACGACAAATGTCAAATCCTTATTTCATTTAAATTTAAAGGCAGAGTTTTTGCCCCTGAGTGAAAGTTGAAGAAACCAGACAGTTTTTTAGCTTGTATCTGGATCTAGTTATCTTATAAACTTCTTGAATCCATCATTTAGACGGTGCTAACAGGGAGCAGGTCTTTGTGTAACATGAGATTTTTGTTAAGTTTTAGTTTGTAGATTGCTGTTTTTCTCAGATAATGTGAATAATTGTATTTAAATTTACAACAAATATATATCAAATTGTGTACTGTGTATTAGTTTATATAGTATTGTTTTGAGTAATGCAGTCCCCTCTAAGGTTATTAAGGGTTACAGGAGTGATGTAGTTTACCACAGTGCAGTGAAAGCATCACGGTTATTCACAACAGCACTGTGGACATGCACTGCAGAAGTTGTCTCCATGCACTTCCTTCACCCACATCCCGCGACTAGCATTTAAGGCTCATTAGTGCCCCCCCTTCCTTTCAAGTGGTTGGGGGTGTAATTACAGGTTTAAATATCACCTTTTCATTGCACATTTTTATATTGAGAAAAAAATCTATCCCGATAATGATCATTATAGAATTATCGCCCAGTCCTAATACTGATGTTCAACTAATATGCCAGTGCAGCCAGAGTCAATTTCCACTTCCTCACAAAGGTTATATGCTTCTTCAATTCAACTTAGAATCAGTTTGAGAAAGTGACTTGCTGTGTGTACGCACAATGTTTGACAAAGCCAGTCTTCAGAGGTATAGTCGTAAAATTATGACTACGTGCCGTCACAGAACACAGATGAGCAGGGCGGATCGGGTCACTGAGAACCCACAGAGAGAAGGGGGGAGGGAAGGGGAGGGGGCTAATGTGGAAATGAAGTGTCATCGTGTTTCACCTTCATTAGCCAGAGTCACCACCCGTTCTCACCCAGCCTCAGTGTAGTTAACCATCTCAGCTGCTGGCCCGCATAATGACAAAGAGCAGTAAATGGAGAGAGAGATCCAGGGTGACACTCGCCTTGGGAGGGAGAGGCTGTTGGAGAATATTGTCCCTCATCAGTCATTTATTGGCCGTTTCATTATGCTGTCACATGAACTAAAGGAACTTTGGTTCCTGGAGTTTTTATGATCTGTTTCAGACTTGTAGATTAAGGTCATGGTGTACAAAGTGCAGTAAAATACTTTGTGGTACCATAAATCGTCACTTTGGTTAGTTTTGCAGGGGTAGAGAAAATACATGAATGAAAAGATTGGTTTAGTTTTGTTGGAGCTTTCGGTTCATTATTGTTACTCAAACAGCAGAAAACTCATGGTCAGGATTGTCTTTTTTGTGTGTGCTTCATGTTTAACTTTTTTGAATCCATTTTTTAGTTTCTAGTCACAAGAATCATGAAATTAAGACAGATACTGTGCACAGATGTTAGGGCAGCCTAGGGATGAACATTTTTAAGGTTTTATAGATACCAATGCCATAATCTGTTCTGTTTATCAATCCAATTCTTTAACAATTCCCTGATAAATTCTTGATGATTTTCTACAGCCTGCATGCATCGTACTAATGTTAACAGGATAGGACATACAGTACATACCTTCACTGCTCTGCTGCGACAGGAGCACTTGTTGATCGATGTTTGGGTTAAAGAGTGACCCTGTTAACTGACAACTTTTGCCTGAATGGGTCTTAAAGTTACAACTGATAAATTATCATAAAACTTCATTTTATGAGTATATATTGTCATTATATTGAAAATAAACTAGGACGCATTCCCGAGGACTCTTTTTGTGTTTCATCCAACAGCTGTTGTAACTGACAACCATTGATGTACTCAGTTGAAAGTCACCAGATGACAGGATCAATCATTTAAGAAACACTGGTAGCGTTGAGTGTCAAACACATGCCACTCCCGATACCTAATGCCATGCTGCGGCAACACATTTTTCAGCCTGTTGCTGGTGTTTCCACCTTTGCTTGAACTCATACATCCACAGACAATTCGTGTTGCCCTGTTAGCATCCTTTGGATTAAAGTTAAGCCACACTTTTTTCTGCTTCTATCTCCTGTCCACCGTGATCACTTCTTGATCTCTGTGATGCATGATGTTTTTGTATAATGAGGCATGTGGAACTAAGTGAAGGCATTGATGAGGGAACCCTTAATAAAAAAAAAGCAAATAATGTTGACTGTTTTACCTGTGTAAATAAACTATTGTCAAATTAATAAAATCATCTTTAATACATCAACATTTTTATTTCCTTAGTTGGAAGCCAGGCAGTATATAGCAAAGGGGTGGTTATGCAAATTAGAATCCCAACAGGGTAAGCAGGACCGCTTACTTATCATATGAAACTTCTTTCTAAATCATGGCTTCGTCTGTTTAAAGATAGTCTTTCAATAGTCAGCAACATATGGAAAACCATATTGCTTATGTGTCTTTCTGAGTGCATCTGGGAATTTTCTGTTTATAAAAGCACCACCATTATTAAAACATGTCACTTTGTGACAACTGAATGCTTGAGAAATATGAAGCTGTCACGGAACAAAATGCATTTTGTTGACTGACCAACATCAAACTGCAGAGATCTCGTCAATCACATTTGTGGGAGGTAAAACTCTCCTCTGAACATTTAGAAAATGTGCTACACAGACAGGAAAACAATAACAATTAAAATCCAATAAGATAAACATGAAGACGGCATGAATGAGATTAATGAATTACACAACTGACTGCACAGGACCAGAACAGGGGAAAGCCACCACATTAAAACCTGCATCAAGTCATTGAGATGACATTGAGATCCACAGCGACATGTTTGATGATGGGATGCCAGCTTTTCCTTTTTTTGTACATTTATTTATCCTTTTCTTTTTTTACGGCTGAGCGTTTTATTGCTGCAGCTGTTGTTTTTCGTGTCATTTGTATTAAGGAGTGAGGAAACATCCTCTGCCATCACTGACACCCTGGTGATTTATAATCCCTGTGAATAATTAGCAAAACATTCAATCTCTCCGTCTCTGTACGAGATCGACGGATATAAACCTCCTCATTTAGGACGACCCTGTGGGATGTTTAGGACAGAATCTCTTTCAGTACGGTCGGCTGCTCTGGACTTGTTAGAGGTTAACACATTAAGAGAAAAACAAGAGCCTTTCTGCTGGCAAAGTTATGTTTTCTCAAATTTATAAGGCTTTATGATTGCTTCAGTGCTGTGCATCATGAAACTTAAACAGGGAGTGTATTTCAAAATGAAATGTTTGTGTGGACAGATATGCAAACCTTTTCTCAAGCTGCTGGGTGAGTTTTTCTTTATTTGCATTGCCGCATAGATAAATCACTTGACACCTTTATAGTTTGTGCTACAGACTACAGAGAATTGCTTTTCCTGGCGGGCGACAGTACCTTTGTGTACATAACCCTGTGTTAGCCGATTTATCATCAGGCAGTAATTTAAGTAATTAGGACGGGTATTAATCTTTTTCCTTTAAAGAGATTCAGGGAAATCTGTGCTGTTTAACAGTAGTTTAAAAGTGGTGCAGCAAAATATGCAGGGCTTATCTTTAAAAAAATCATATAATGAGGAACTTCTACTCGGCGTTGACCTTGGGGACCCCTCTTCACAGGGCAGTATGTTTATCTCTTTGCTGACCTTGTCCCGTGCATTTGTAAGAAGTATGTTGTAACAAAACAAATTCTCCTTCTGTCTTTTGACCTTTAAACCTATCACTCACTTGAGACTTTTCCAAGAAAAAAAATTGCATAAAGGTGCCTACAGTCTGCCGTCTGCCAAATAGCTTTGTCTGACACAGACCTGGTGATGGTGGTAACAGATATCAAAAGTGTAAAAATCTAAAGATGTAACAGTAACTCCTGGGAACCTTGAATATCGGTATATCTGCATAGGATGCACTTTTTATATCGATAAAATGAAAAGTGAATAGTGATCCTTTTTTTAGACTGCAGAGGACGCTGTCTACTCTTCAATATCAGTAAGTCTCTAGCTGAATAAAGGCTTACAGGCATGGTGGCAACTGATGAAAAATTGACACCTGAGGACACGTTGGGGGAACTGATTGCAGGGGGAACTTTCAGATGCCTGTAGAGAATAAAGTGCTGCCTCTACAGGCAGATATAACGAGACCATTTCACAAAATGTGTCAATTCACACTGCGGCTGAATATCCTGGCCGATACCAGAGTTCTTTGGTCTCTTCTCGAACAGAGAGTTGACTACCTTTTTGACCTCATGTATCCTGGTCACAGAAGGGGCAATTTCATGAATCATATAATATATTGAGTTAAGTGAATAGTTACATCACTACAGAATTTATGGACTGGAAGGTCAGGGGTTCGTTTCCCAGCCCTGTTGTCCACATGCCGAAGTGTCCGTGGGCAAGACATTTTATCATGAACTGTCTCCTGTCGCTGTGTTATAGGTGTGTGAATGGGATTAGTCTATACTAATGGGCTCTTTGCTAGCAGCCCTTGCCATGAGTGTATGAATGGGGTGTGAATGGGTGAATGTGACATGTATGTAAAAGCACTTTGAGTGCTCAGAAGACTAGAGGAAGCGCTGTATAAACACAGTCCATTTACCACTTATGATTTTCTTATGTAGGTCATATAGAAGCATCAGTATTGATATTATCAGCTAGTTTTATAACCAGGAGTTTAAGCTGTGGTTATGCCATTAATAGAACAAAAAATTAAATTCACACAGCTACAAGCTTTATTTACACTCACAGATTCTTGAGTAAATATCTTGAGTAAATATTTTGTTTTGTAACTGAAGCAGGATAACACATCAGCCAAAGTGTTGTATCAAATGTGCCTTTTTTCCAAGCCCATATTCTGGAGGCAATTCCTCGAAACAACAGTCCCGCTCTCCTCTGAGGCGTGCCCCAGATGAAACAAAGCATACACCTCAATAGGTCTCTGTGGGACTGGCGGCTATCTGACTGGCTGTTGGAAGATTGACAAGTGAGCATTATTTTTCACAGGAAAGTGGCAGGCAGTCCCTTATGTGATATGGAGGCATATGAAGGGCTGCTCTCTATCTTCCTCTCCGTGTGTCTTTCTTTTTTTAACACCTCTGCTAGTCAAGAAGGCCTCTGAGCATTTAAATGATCAGAATTCTGCAACATGGCTGTCTGCCCCCGCACTGTCAAATTTGGACGGATATGTTTCAGCAAGTGAGAGAGGTAGACACGGGCAGTACACATACACTACACAGGCCGGTACGCACACACGTACACACATACGCATTTGCCCACAAGTCCAGCGTCGCTTCTCCAGACAGGCAAACGCCTCTCGGCATCTCTGGCAGTTGAGCGGGGGAAGAAAAGTGGAAAAATGTGCTTCTCAGTGGAGATGCAGTCAGTCATACAGCTGTCCAAAACCAGCAGCTATCTGTTCAGTTCGACACCAGAGGGCAAAAGGCCAGAGTCTTTTTATTCGACTTTCACTCATTCGTCAACTGTATATCTGGACTGGAAACCCTTTTATCAGCCAGTGTTTTACAGGGAGCAACTGTGTTTAAAATTAAATCTCTCTCCATAATTCTATTTAACAAGTCCCACTTATACATTCATGCATGCTTAAAACCCACTCCACGTAGCTCTGCCTCTTTAAGAACATATGCAACCATAACTAAAATTAGACGGTCAATTCTATCTTAAAACACAAATGTCAAAACACTGGAGCCGTATGACACAAAACAACACAAATATGTACATGGATCAGCAGCATTTGGATATGGCTGAGCACAGATGTCACTGTCAACACAGTCTGATTAAGGCTGATAAGAAAATAAATAAGCCACAGGCAGCCATTGTTATTGACAACACCATAGAGTGCCTCTAGTGAGCCAGAGCGTGCCAATTTTCTTTGAGAAAAAAAAAATCTCAATTTAGTGAGCGAGGCCAGATCTGTCTACATGTCTACATGTCTACTGGCTCTATGAAGGGAATAAGGCTTTCTCCTGAGCTCTTATCACCTATTTGAATTAAACATGTTTATGCTGCTATGTTATTTGTTGCTGAGGAAAAAGAGAGATGATCAGTCTGGCTTAAGAGCATAAGAGACATTTCAAATTCAACACTTGTTAAAGCTCCTCTGAGGATTTCGTTAGCAGGTTATAACAGACCAAAAAACTGGTACATGTCTATGACCGAAAAGCAAACAAGGTCATCAGCATAGAAGGATTATTTCGAAAACTGTTATTTTTAATGCCTCAAAACACTGCCATGGGGTAGGTGTCAAACAGATTTATTAACTATAAGCTGCCAAAACAGCTTTTTACATTTCCACAACATAGATTTTAGTTTTTGTTTTAAGAAAGCAGAGGAGAAGAACACTACTTACAATTAGAGGTATTAAGGCTCACCACTCCAAATTGGTAACCAATTTTACTACACAGGATCCTAGTACACCGGTCCGCTGGTTTCAAAATTGTGATCTGGTTGACAGGGGTTTCGCTGTTTTTACTGCAAACTGTGCTCAGCGTCTTCAATCTTACAAGACTCGGACATTGACCTTTTAACTTTCTTTAATGAACATTGGGGAAATAAAAACTTTGTTTGAAGTGCTAGAAGGGCATTGAAAAGTTCATGAAGGTAGATGTACAGAACAGCCAAGATTTCTATCTTAGTCAAAATATCTTATTTCTCCACCGAACTACCTTTCATAGTGAGACACCTGGGCAAGAGAGGGCGTCCTTTGCCAGCACAGCAGCACGGTGCACACGTTCTCTGCACTGGGAAACAAAATCAGACACATTAAGTTTAGGAGAGGCACAAATTGCTCCTTCAACACTTTCAAGGGGCCATGCATGTTGTGGCCGAACACAAGCTGAGCTGGGCTGAACCCCAAAGACTCCTCTCTGGCACCTCAAATGTTAAACAGGACAAAACGTACACCATCATCCCAGTCCTTACCCGTCTCATGACAGAACTTGCTGAGCATGGACTTAAGTGTCTGATGCCACCGCTCAAGTGCAACTTGCGACTGTGGGTGATATGCACTAGACACAGAGTGAGAGATACCCAAAGACTGCAATGTCTGCTTAAAAGTTCTGGACAGGAAGTTAGTACCTTAATCTGATTGGACCACTTTGGGGAGACCAAAAGTGGGGAAAAACTTCAGCAAAGTCTTACTAACTGCTGGCGCAGTAATCTTGTGCAAAGAATTAGCTGTGTGAGTTTATTTTTTATTATTTCAGTTTGTACAGCAAGTCCAGTCTTTTGTCTTATGGGAAAGTAATAAACTCAAGGACAAATTATTTTAATAGTCGCATTGTATTTTATTTGCTCTTGGTTGTATTTTGAAAATAACTAGGGATTAAATCAGCAATTTGCTTCAAATACCCGAATTGTGTAAACGTGTATCAAATAATGTATTTCAATAAACCAATCCAGAATTCGACTGATTGTCTTAAAAAAGCCGTGATTCATTCCGCTAATTACACATGTACAGGATTAAATTAGCAAGGACATAGGGGGTACGTCTTTATCAATAAGGGGCGCCAACACCAACAGCAGCTTCAAGTTCAGCTTTGATTTCTTAAAGCTGCAGTAGCAGGTGTCTGCTTTCCACATCTACCCATTATAAGTGACAGGACTACTCAGGGAACGCAGCAAGTAGCCCTTCATTTTTAAGTGAATGTAATCAAACTTGGCAAAATAAACATATTCTGGGTGGCACACTTGTTTCACGAGTTACTAAATTCATTTGCAGGGCAGATAAGTCCTGTTTTCTCAAGTCAGACAGAGACAGAGAGAATGACACTTGGGGAGCAGAGAACAGTCTGTGCCTGCCAGCCTGCTATTATACACATCAGTCTGAACAGAAATGCCTTGTGAAAAGTAGATCCGCTCACCGAGCACTGGGCTGCTGCCAGCACTGATCGATCTGGAAATGTTATCGTTAGGGTGATTTATCTGGAGGCGGCTATTTGTGTCTGCATTTTTAAATTATTGGACTAAAACCCTAATGAAATCTTGCTCATCTTTCTTATCTCTCCTGGCTGAATTGGATTCTGGCAAATGTAACACTAACCCAAGATAAGGGAGTTCATTTCAGTTCATTAGAAAGTATTTTTAATTTGTATCTTACGCATATTAATCATAATTTGCATGATATCTAAAACACCGAGTTGGACTTATGCTGCAAATCTGATGCCAGGGAGCAGTGTCAGGCTTACATTTTTTTCTCCAAATGCAAGCCAGGTCTTGAGCTGACCCTGTCAGCTGTACGGGGTGTTAATAAATCGCCCCAGCGATATCTGTCCACATCTAGACGCTAAGCTTCTGCTGGTCAGCAGAACATGTGTCTGCTTAGGTGGTGGGATGTCAGCACCTGCATTTCTCACCACTTGCAAACAGACTGAAAAAATTGACATATTGGTCACAAATAGTCTCATCTGCCGGGGAAATCCAATATCCCTGGGTATCTCTGGGAATTATCCGTTTCATCTGTGTGCACCAGATTCTGAGGAGACCTCCGAGTCTTGCAGCAGGATATGTAAGCATTACGATGGCGGTGATACACAACATTGACATTCTGAAAACGGTCTGTTCTTTGGATTTTCACAGGGGTGAAATTGAACAAATCAAATATACTGTATCTAGACAGTGATCTAAATCCTCAGAGCCCTTTTCAAACTATTTGGATATGTGATGCATCACTAACCTCCTGCAGAAGTGCCTCCACATGTCATGCTGTTGACTCTGACCCTGCTGAATCTGTCTGAAGGGATAGGTTGAGTTTCATTTGCCGGAAAAGTTCAGTTCTGTGGGTGAATAGCATTTTCTTCTGAAGTGTGGAAGTCGAAATCACACTGTGTTAATGTACAGTGTATTTGTAAGACTTGCATAAACAAGGAGTACATTTTCTCACATAAGCCTAATGCACCCAAGTGTTAAGTTTCAGATCCATGGTAATGATTGTTGGCAGGGTTGAGGGCAGAGAGCAGCTGTAGGCTCCCGAAGTGTGTCCAAACAGCATAAAAAAGTATGTGTGTGGGAAATATATGCAAACAATGAAGGATCCTTTCACTGCTGGCTGGAGAAAACGTCCTTCACAGAGCATAATTCACAGATAGCCCACAAAGGAAGCAAGGTCTGACATGACTAATCTCCTAATTCTCTTACAAATAGATAATGTGTTGCACATAGAGGGAGACGAAGGAGAGAGTACAAAGGCACTCCAGTAGCTTTAGTGTTGCAAAGATGAGAACTATAATTGTCTTTTTTTTTTTCTGTAGTGAAAGGCTTAATGCCATCCAAGGCCAAATTGTTCTTTGCAAGATGCAGCAAAACATCTTTGGACAAGGTTACCCCAAGAATAGAAGCGTCCACAGATGGAACTCCACAGAGAGAAGCAGCCGCCACAATCAGACGGCTAAATTTGGGGAAAATAGGAAGACCTCAATCCATAAAAAGTTTTTTTAAAGACTTCCTGCACTGTATACTACCTTGTTAGTAGAAGATCAAAGACTTGGTGCTAATTAATTTTGTGTTCAGGGGTGCACTTCACCTGGATAAAAGGCTTGATTAATAAGAATTATCCTTGTTTTGTGTGGTGGAGGGTTGAAGGTACATTCAAAACATATCGTGCATGTTTACTTGTGGAAAATAACCATGCATGTTTTCTGGGTTGAGAGTAAAAAAATAACTACTAATCGGCTTGATTAATTGGGCCGCTGGTTAATTGGTCTTTCTTTAATATATACTCAATATGTCACAATCCAGAAGAGTGTCTGGTGGTGTATGTATATGCCCAGTAACAAGTGTGCCCTCTTATTCTAAAATAACCTCACAAAGCATCAGTATTCGCCAGCCTATGTTAACGGTTAGCGGTGTAGAGAAGACGTAGTGTAGAGACACACAGCAGACAGGGAAAAGGATCTGTGCACCTTCACACATATTTGCGCAGAAATGTGGAAGTGTTTATAATTTATTTAGAGTGTAACCACTACAAAGCAATCATTCCTTTTTTAGTTTAGCTCTTTACTTTATTGCTGCTTCCTTTCTTTACATTATCTCTGGGTCTCGATGGGCCACCCCTGGTCACTTTCTTTGTTTTATTCCCTTGCAGGCTTCAGTGATGTTTTCACACACAAAAAATATGGATACTGTGTGGTTTTAAAGTATGTATGTGTGTGTGTGTGTGTGTGTGTGTGTGTGTGTGTGTGTGTGTGTGTGTGTGTGTGTGTGTGTGTGTGTGTCTGCCTCTAATGATAGTCAAATGCAAACACGTTCATAAAGTTTTACAGCACTGTGCAAATTCCTCTTGATTTAGTCTAATTGTGGATAGATATGAAGTATTTATTTTGTAGCTAGAGGGAATTTTACAATGTTCAGATCGGTATTTGTCAATAAAACTTTTCAATGATACTGCAAATTAAATTTTGCAAACTAACAGATGAGTGGCAAAACATGCATATCTAAAAGTATTCTAGTTGTCTTGCAGCTACTAGAATTTTCTCTTTTCAACTGTAACAACGTTTCCTAGTAAAACTTGCTTAGAGTAGTATGTAGTATGGAGTTGGGACACAGCAGACGTCTTGTCTTGCGTTGCTGATGCTTTTATTCTGAAGGATTCCAAGCCTGAGAAAAGACACGTTAGGGAGTATGATGTTATGGAAAGGACGTGTGGAAGCTGAAAGACATACTGATGATTATAGGGGGGCTCTCATGTAAAGAGGATTTCTCTAATCATCAGCCCACCCTGTTACACAAGGAGCTACTGTATGTACACTGTCAACAAGCTATCAGACAGAAAAAAACAACACTAAAGACTGCACAGGCTGTGCAGCAGGTGATTTTTCCACACGTCATTAGGCCATATGGAAAATGTCTCTATACAAAATATGCTGTAAGGAGACGCACATTCATCACCCTGACTGTATTATCTTCTGAGTCATGTGCTCATATGCTGTAAGACTCCACTGCACAGAAGCAGCAGGGAGAAAAAACATCTTCATTTTACAGCTGTGCGTCTCCCCCTGCTAGGTCTGCATACAGCATCAATCCATTCACAGTAGGAAAACATTACACAGTCAACACACGAAGAAACAAACATGCTTGATATACAAATCAGAGATTTCAAACAGCCGCTAATAGAGCTCTCTCTCCCTCCTTTCTCTCCGTGTCTCTCTCCTGGTATGCGATATGTCACAGTCTTATTTCCATGTCCTGGCGCCACTTATACTCAAGGCAAACGCAGGGCGGTATGTGTTGATGATTGTCAGCAGTGGCCATTTATCATCTGTCAAGCCTCTGTCCTCTGAGGAGGTAAATACAGCCAGTGAATTATGGTTGTTTTAGTCTGCAGGCGGAATCCCACATGACAGCCAGCAGAAGGCCGTGACAAAATCGTTTATGAGGAAATAGTTTATCATGGCCATAGTAAACATTGTCCATCACACACCAGAAGAGCAACGGATCTACAACTTTGACGGGGTGAAACTTCAATTGGAGACATGTGGGAGCCAAAGTGGCGGCATGAAAGATGTGATTCAACGTGATGGCAAAAAAAATCCACAACATAATCATGATTTTTTTTGTCGCGACTCATTTGCTCAATGTTGGATCCAACCGTGTGTGAATACTGTTGTATGCGTCTTGAAAATAGTGACGGTGTACGGCAGGGTTTATAATTCAAATCAAACTCAAAGCTGTGTTTTCCTCGTCAAAGGGAACACTGTTTGTGCAGCTTCAGTGTGCCTGAAGTTTCCACTTTACACGGATCACAGATTTGAGAGACTTTTGTTGTTTTGGATTTTCTTTGTTTCTGCTTTCGGTTTCCTTGAATTTTGAAGTGAATTCTTGAAGTGGTCTAAAAGGTATCCAAAGCCTTGAAACAAAGACAAAAAGTAACATTTAAAGGGCCTTTATTTTGTGAAATGACATGTTTCTGAAAGTCATAGTACTTAAAGAAATAACTGTTCTGTACCAGTAACATGTTTTCTAACACACAAGCAATATAATGTCATAGTTGGTCAAATGGAAATTCAAGCAGGAAGAATTTCCTTATTAATTCATCATTCATATCACTCGGCACTTTTATTGCCCCCTGTCTGTATCCTCCTGCTTTTTGCATCACCTGATCATTCACCAACCAGGCTTACCAATCATCTTGCTGCTGACAAACTTTAAGTCTCTTCTCCTCTCTGCTCCTTCAGTTTGTTGTTTCAGTGTGGTTCTTTGCAACCCTGTTCCATCCCAGTCACCTCCAAACTTAACATCAGTGTCAGGGTTTAATTCTTCAGATGTCCAACCCCTCAACTCACCCTGCAACCTTCCTTCAACAACACCACCACCACCACCACCACCACCACCAGTAACTAGGCTCCATTGGTAGGTTTAATCCCTTCCTGCTGAGATGTCTCAGTTGGGCCTAGTCGCCAAAGACATTATATTTTTGGCCTTTTGCCTTTATTTGAGAGGACAGCTGAAGAGAGACAGGAAATGTGGGGAGTAGAGAGCAGGGGAAGACATGCATGAAATGATCGTCCGGCCAGGAATGGAACCGGCGACCCCTGCTATGAGGACTGTAGCCTCTGTATGTGGGGTGCTTAAACCGCTAGGCCACCAGCGCCCTTTGACACCCTTTTCTGAATCTTGTAAAGTAGGTTATTGTTAACTTGGTGTCAAAGTTGCGATAAGCATGACTTAAGTCCTTTTGCAAGTCCTTCTTTGTGAAGCACATGAAAGACTACAAAAAATAGTAGTGTGTGCACCAGTGAGTGGCCTGAAAGCACTGAAATGAATGCGTTTGTTGAATGAATGTCCATATTTCAGCTGAAGAGTGCTGCGCAGTCTGCAGAGAGATACAAACCCCAGATGAACAACTCTTTCAACTCTTATAGTAAAGTGTGTGGGTCTATAGTCATGAGTTCCTTCTTCAGATGATAAGGCTGAGTCAAATTGGCTCAAAGTGTTCAACAGTTAGGTCTAGAAAGCACTATTGTGGGATGCATTTTTATCAAATGGAACAGCGGACATAGTAGTATGTCTTGTTGGGTAGTTGTTTATCTCTAACTACTGGTTACATTGGAAATACAGAGAAATTGGTCATTGTTCCCAAAGGCATTTATCAGTCAGATGATAGCGAATGGGTTCAAAAATTGGTGAACCAGAGCTCTGGACAATGATCCCTTTTGTTTCGAGTAGAACTATAAGTCACAATCCATGTGGAAAGTCTTTGAGCGGTTCAGCCAGATGGACGGCATTCAAAAACAGGGGACCATTGGGGCAGCAGGGTCAGTTCCACACCACATCCAGCAAAGTGAGCCAATCATTAACAGATCTGACCCCTCTTTTCCCGACTGTGAGGGAACGTTCTGGCTGCTGCCTCATGTCTCCAAGAGCCCTCAGGCAATCACAGCAAACGGCCCCCAACATATGGAGGGATGTATGCCACTAAAGAGTTTTAAAGGGACTAAAAGGAGATCAAAATGCAATGAGATGTGGGTAATGATAACACACTTGCCGTCCAGGACACAGCTTTAGGAGTTTGTAGAAGTCAAACTAGATAATCTGCTTAATCCAAATAAGAGCTGACATTGAACTCCTCAACTACTGCCAGCAACATCTGTATGCTGGCAGGTGCTTGTCATGCTAAGACACAATCTAGTCCTGTCTGACATCCAGTCAGCCCACAGTGAAATTTGCTCATCACTCACCATGGAGTATGGAAACTTTGAAAAAGTGTTTTAAATGACAAGACCTTGATAGGTTTGTCCTGATTTCCTGTTCGGCACAATTTCCAAATATCTGGGCACGTTTCCAGCAGCTTTAAAATAATAACTCTCTCCTGTAGTCACTTCCTGCACTCATCCCGTCATGTGGGCCTTGGAAGTCGAACACGACTCACAATGCCATTTCATTGATAGAAGCGTGAAAGTCGCCCGTTTGCTTTCCGACAGCCTTCTAAATAACGAAAATTGGTGCACACACTGTCAAAGACTCAAAATGATATTTCAGATGAAGGGATCATTAGTGACGATGGAAGTTAATCAGGAAGTGACCCATAAATGTCCAGGTATTGGGGGGAGTGTCTGCTTTGGCTAACGGCAAATGGTGTGTTCAGGCATTTGAGCCACTTTATATTCCATTTGGAGAACGCGGGCACTCATGCATTAAAGGATATCTTGTTACTGTTGCTATTGAAGTGTCTCCACTGAAGACTGCAACTCTCTAAGTTGAAAATTAAACATAATTTCACAATCTATTTCACTCAATTTAAGACATCTTCATAATTGTTTGGTCAGATGTATTATTTATGATAAATGGAATATCTAGAGAGATAATGTTTTATGTCTTAAGTCATGGTTTAAAAAAACAAACAATATAATCTCACATGAAGGGTCACTTTGTACGCATATTACCCTGAGTTTTTTTTTTTTTTATGGACCTCAATGTTAAGTAAGTGCTCAGTAATGATACCATAAACACAGTTAGAGTCTTAAGTTTGTAAGTAAAAACTTGTTTTGGGGGGGATTGCAACTCTTATTCTCTCAACTACAAACAAAAGTGCTTGTGCTGCGGTGCCATTAAAGTTGCTTGTAATAGAAGTGCATCTGCACATATAAGAAGTAATGCAAAAGCAGATGCAGCAATACTTTGACTTTGTATTGAAATGGGAAATACATGTCTGCAAAAGAGGATGCTTTGCATTTTGGCCTTTTTTTCTTGTTGAAAGATAACAAGCTATTTGAAACATTATTAAATCTCTTACTTTAAGTATTACAATGTTACAATGTCATTTAGCAGACGCTTTTATCCAAAGCGACGTACATACAAGAACAAGAACAACACAAGCAAAGATCTAGACAAGAGGATACAAGATCAGTAAGAGTAACAAAGTGCTTCAAGTCCATTTGGATGCAGGTACTGCCAAGCAGTGTAAAGGCAATGCACAAAAGTAAATAAGGATTTATTTATTTTTTGTAAAATAAGGAACAACTTGATGTAAATGATGTAAAACTTATGTAATAGTCTTTAATCTGCAAAATTGCCCACACCCTGGATAAAGAAAAACAGATATTATCTATTGTAAACGCATATGGGGTGTCTTTTTTCTGCACGCTAGGACTCTACACCTTCCAGAGACAGCTCTCTCAGAGGAGAAGCTGGTCTGCAGTCCTGGACGTTTTGCAGGCTCCATTAGGAAAGCTGTCTGCTGCTTTTGAAGGTAAAGAGGAAACTCCACCTGCTGAGACTTTACTTCACCACCTATATTAGCACCGTCTCCAGTTTTCTTCCTCCCCTGGCGATCAAAGTGGGAAAATAAACAAAAAACTCAAACATCCACGTCTGCTTGTGCCCGGCTACACTTATAGGTTTATTACCGTGCCTTGTTTCAGGAAAACAGAGCCATAGAAGTCAGTCCAATATCAGCTTGTATCCCCCTAAGCTTTTATCAAACACAGTAGATGTTGTAAGTTGTTGATTTCTGATGCAACAGGTTTTTTTTGTAATATAAATTAAAGACTTTTCAAAGATGAATGAAAGAGATAGCAGAATAAATTTGGTATGATGTTTTAAATTCAACTCGATCTGTTCTAAAAAAGATAATCTGCTGTTGATAAAGCTCCGCAATCACTGACTTCATAAATGTAGTCATTTTCTTGTTACAACTGTTTTTCCCCTCATGAGACAGGAGGACTTAGTGAATTAAATTTCATTTACTTTCTTGTTTGTTTTCTTTGCTGCTGGCAGGTCACTTGGGGAATAGATTGTGAGCTAGTTATCACCATTATATGAGGTGTTTTAACCCTCAGGTCTGCTTCTCTCATGAGAAGGCTTATTGTTAAGCCTTTGTTAATGGGCTTTTTAGCTGTATATTTCAATTGTTTATTTGCACACTTGTTCTGTGTAATGTACACAGCTAAGAGGGCAGAGAGTAGAGGATAAATGCAGTAGAAACCCATTGCTGTCTTTAAGTGTTGTTTCTTTCTCTTCTTTCTACATTTTTCTAATCTTAAATCTAATCTAATCTTAAAGCTCATGTGACAAACTCTTGGTGTGTGTCTATTTCGGCACCCCCTGTGGACATAGTGGTAACTCGTTTTGACTTGCTTATTGTGTCTAGCATGTTTAAGTAGTGTTTCCTGACAAGAAAAAAAAATGTATTGTTTTTTTCAACAGTAAAAAGTATCTTTCTTCAAGATAAATGCTGTAGAAGTTGTAAAATAAGGCTGTTGCCTCATTGACACCTACCCCACAGCAAACATTTCAGACATTCAAAATTACGTACAGAAAAGTCAGTCTTGTCCCTGATATACAAAATCCCCTCTGTTTCAGGGGAACAAACTAAAAAACTCCTCACAGGAGCTTTAATCTCTTTATCTGACACCTACCCTCTGTCAGCATTTGCAGTCTTTAAAAAGAGTTATAAAGAAATACTTCATTGTCTCACCATTGATCTTGTATAGTTTTGTAAGTCATATAGAGGCTTCAGGGTTAATTTAAGTCTGTTGAATGAGCAGCAAAAAACTCCTCTTTCCTTTAAAGGAAACATTTCCCCAACCAAACACATGGAGATTGAAATGTAGTGTATTTTTATAGACAATCTTGTAAAATACTATAACAAAATAAAAACAAAACTAAAAGGGTAAGGTTCATATTTGTGAGTTCGGAAGAAGTAAAAAAGAAGAACAAAAAGTGGAAGTCTTAAAATAATTGTGCTGTTTCAGTTCTTTCTTACCTTCAATTGTAATTCCAATGTTGTGCAGAGGTCAAGCTAAACTTCTACCACCAACAACAACTTTATGTAGTTTTTATGACTCAGAACTGTAGCTCGACACTGGCTCACTTTGCACCTGGCTCTTCTTTTCACACTCCCTAAGGTGCTGCAACTTTTGAAGATGTGTGGCTGCTTTTGCAGACTTTCTTCTTCGACTGTGCATTCCTCTTTTATATATCTGCATTGAAACTGTAAACAAGCAATTTACAGTGAATGTACCACATAACACTTGAAGTATGAACTCACCTGAAAGAAACAGATTGTGTTATTTTCAAGCAAAGTGGGATGCGTAGTCTTGTGGTAATTACTTATTTAGAAAGAGCCTCCCCTCAAATCAGCTTAAAGATATAGGTTTTCCTATGAACATTGGTTTGTTACGGTCTCTTCCAGTGATGTAATGACACAAATGGAAAAAGCAGATAAACAACTTGCCATCTCGGCTCAGTATGATTTTCATAACACAAAAGGTGCTGTTTGGTTTGAGCTGTTGGGTTTGTCGACCACTAATCAGGACAGTTAGAGAGGAATCCCTCATGATTTCAGTTTATTTTTGGGCTTTCATTTGATGATATGAATTTGGAGTTAGCGTGTGGATGCTCATCATGCAATCAAAGGTTTTTCATCAGACTCCTCTCTGTAAACATTGGCATCTCTGAGCAAACCGCATAGTGATTAAGAGGAGTCCGCAGTTTTTCACTAAGACTTTTAACTTCTGCCAAAAGTTTGAGAATGATCAAAAGAGGCATGTTGTTTTCTTTCTCTATCGCGAAAGAAAGTCTTCAGTCTATGTCTGAAATTAGCCTGTAACCCCCAATGATCAACTCTTTACTTGCTTTGTAATCTTTGGTTAATTATGCTGTAGCCCTGGAGTGACAACTCCAAAATCTCACTGATTTTGCAGCTCCTTTGTCTGCTTAAAAAGGTCGTGGTATGGGATTGTAAGGTCTTTGGTTTTTTTTTTTATTTCTTGGCTACAAACCAACCTTGATGTTATTTCACAGAGCGGGGATGCTATATCTAAGGCCCTGGCACGTCCTCCAAATAAAGACTGAGCTGAATGATAATTCATATCAGAGTGCAGGTCAGAAAACTTCAGAGATCACTGAACATGACCACGGAACTGCACTTTCATTTACGGGTAGATAAAATACTGTCCCTCCTCATTCCTCCCACAGAAATCAACGACTAATGTAACCCCTGACCTGATGTCGTTGGCCTTATTCCTCCAGCAGACATTCATCAAGATTAATGTGGAGGTTCACTGTAATCTGTTTTGTTTAGATGAGTGGGCTCAATTGAATTACAGGAGCCACAAAGAGATAGAGAAGAAGTTGGCTTTTTAACATCTTCATATAATTCTATAGTGCTTTTGATTAAAAAAACAATGTCAGCTGGGAAGAGGAGGAATCAAAGTGAAAACATTCATGTCTTAATGTGGTCACAGAATGATAATGCTGCAAATTCAGGTTGAATTGTTCTATTCAATTCCTTTGTTGCCAGCTCACTAAAAAATACATATTGAATACAAAATGCTAAATATGTCAATGATTAGTGGGTTACGTGAGTGGGCATAACATTGTTTTTTTCAGAGTGCAGTTGCTGAGGAGTGAGGCATCTTGCATCCTTATTCTCTCTGCTAAGAGTTTGCAGTTTAACTGCAAAGAGACATGGAAACAAAGCACAGTCAATTTAACATTGTGTCCTAATCAAGTCCAGAAGCATGTCATTCTGCACAATGAAAATGACATACTAGTCAATTTCCTTTCTTGATTACCAACCAATCAAAATCAAGAGGAGGTGGGACTTCTGATTTCAACTTTTACAACAATTGCAGACATCCATATGGACGAGAAACTAACTACACTTTTTTTAAAAGGTGTAATTTCAAGATCCAGAGCTTCTGTAAAACCAACATCTAGATCTCTTTCAACTGTTATTAAATTCTCTTTGTAAAATGCCATTGAATGATAGCAAATATGAAGCATACAGAGCAATTTAAAACAGACAAAATGGTCTACTGGGGGAAGCTGTGGGACAACTTTGGCAACCCAGTAAAAGTAAGCACCAGATAGAAGTACTCAAAAAATAGGCATTTAAAGAGACAGGCCCCAATTAGTTAATTAATTATCTGATAAGTTGATTAGTCATTTCAATGACAAAGACAATTTGAATATCAAAACAATCGTTAGTTGCAGCCCAGCATTACATTTGGATCATTACTGCACCTTAAGAATGTAGAAAAATGTGTTTGCATCAGCTGCTTCAGCTTGAGCATGGATTATTTTCTATGAGGAAGTGCTTTAAGTGTAAAACATAAGGTTATGATGTAACTTTTCATAAATAGTGTGCATGCTTTGGCTGCATCCTCCTGGAAAGGATGATCTTACCTGCAAGATTATTTGCCCTTGCCAAGAACACTGAATTTTCTGAGTATGAAAACCGAAGACATCACTCTTAAGAGCGCAGGCATTTACAGGATAAGATAAATGTCATGATCCTTGACTAATGGCCGCTAACCTGGAATGATGAGTGTCTTCATCAGTCAAGGCCTTGTTGATGAAAGCTTAAGGCTCTGCTAAGAATCTGTCCCATCCCATCTGTCTGGGCTATCGAACCCACAGGACTGGGGCCCCTGCCAGCGCTGCTCCAGGGAGGTCTGTGAACAAATGGGTGCAGAAAAGCCGGGCAGGATTTATGGTGGGGAATGTCAGGAGCCTGGTCAACTGTAAAAGGAAGGGGGAAAAAAAGGGAGACAGATTTTTTCCCCCATTTAAGAAGAGAGGCTGCTGCTGAAGTTGTCCTGTCAGCAGAAGGAGGTGAAAGCGCTGGCAAGCTGCCGTCGTTCATGGCAGAAAAATGTTCCCACAAAGTGATCAATAGATGTTTGATAAGAGGAACACGCCCTCACATGTGGGGTGTCTTTCAAGCTGTGAACTGGATGCTCGTTTGTGTCATTGAGGGCACTCACAGTGACCCTTGAGTATTGATGACAAAGGAATTATATGCATTTAGAGAAGAAGAACCTTTAAACAATGAAGATCAGGAAATATTTGAATTCCCTCTCAAGTATAGCTCTTACTCTGACTGACAGGGTCTGATATCAACACGTCCTGTCAAAGTGAGTCCATGCTTGCTTATATTACATGACAGATATTCCGTTGTTTTTTTCCTGTTTGCTTCTCACTTGTTTAAAGGTATATAATTGTATTTCTTTTTCAGCTATTTTCAACTTGCACTAGTTGTCTTTCCAGCAAGCTTTTAAATTCAGGGACAAAAAACATAATAAATTCATCCTCCTCTTGACTCCCAGTTTCTAACCTCATAATGAAGTGATCTGAGAGTGCAGGGATGCTATCATATGGAGAAACTGCTTTAATCCAGTGCTTGACTGTTGTCTGACAGGAGAGGGTACAGACTAATGCAGACAGATGCAGAGGCGGAAAAACACCAAAACAAACATGGTGAGCACTCCAGAAGAACTTGCATCAGTACACTACACATATAATCCAGAATCTGACCTTGAACAGAAAGACGAAACTGCTGACACTGCTGTCAAGTTGACAGCAGACAAGTTGGGCTGCTGAGGAAGTTCAGACTATTGTATTTTTTTCCCCAGTTGACCAGTCATAACAGCAGACATTAGGCCTATTTCTATTTAGCTGTGATGAAGCAGGAGACGTTTATAGTAATATCTACACAGAAGTTATTATTTTGGTTATCACAGAAACTTTTCAACCAAATGTATTTACACTTCTGCAGTGACTGTTTGTCGTCAGCTGTTGAGTATAACTTAACGCGATCATCCATGTTTCTCATTTTAGTGTAGGCAGCTAGCTTCTTGCTCCAAAACAGGTCACAGGATACAGGATTAACCATTGCCTGTAATTACGCCTTCTTTCTCATTAGGTGACTACTTAATTTTTTGTAATTTCTTCTAAGTATAAAACTTCAATGTGGCTAATCCACAACTTCATTCACATAAATTAAGGTCTTCTTACATTATTTCTTGTAAATGTATGACTTTTCTCTCTTACGACTCTATTCTCAAAAATCTTAATTGTTTTTTTATCCCCAAACGTGGCCCTTATCCTCTTTTGTAGCTTATCACTTGTCCATGATCACAATTTAAAGTCTGCATCGTTCAACATACTGTTCAAACAAAAGTATTTCAGAATAAAGACATCCTATTTAAGGCCATAATTCTTTATTTTGTTGTATAAGGATCAAATAATTGTTTCTGATACCAGTCCCAGAGCCGGTTTTTCATAATTGCATTGCAATAGTAAAATTATTCACTACACTACTATTAGAACGAATTAGTAGGCTCAGTGTAAAGCGAGTTAAAAGGCCAGTGCTTTTATGAAACCCATATTTTACTGTGTTTCAGTCATGTTACCCATGTATTTGTAGCTTTTTGTAATCAGGACATAATACTTTCATCTTTTCACGGCAGAACAAATGCAGGGACCAGACATGAGTACACTCCTGTCGTACATGAATAGCACATGTTATAAGGTACCGTAAGCCTCTGCCGTGAACCGTTTCAGATATATAAGTCTCTGTGGAGTATTTAAATCCAGCAGAGATGACTGATGACTGTAGCTGCCACAGAAGCTGGAGCGACATGTCCTTCTTTGTTAAACCAAGTGTTGCAGGCCTTCTACAAGAGCAAAGATTTAGTAAACAAGTGCAGTGAAGCAGTGAAGATAAATTGTTCCTATCACACAAATTCATTTATCTCTTCAGCCACTCATTCATTCAATTATATATCTACAAAAAGGGGTCATTCAACGATTCGAAGCAGACAGTTGTTTTTTTTTACATTGATGATGCTCACCAAGAATGTGCCCTCAATTTCACTCATCATCTTATGAGCATGGAAGGAAGACAAAGTATTTTCAAATATGCCAAGGCTGTATTGTACCATCTGCAGGGAAATCTCTTGGAAAAAAGCAGTTATATACACAGGGATCTTTAGTTTCCTCTAGGCAAAATATAAAAATCACATGTCCATTCACAGAATTCAGATTTTCTCTTAAGTGGCTGCAGTTTAAACAGCCCTCCTACACATGTAGTCTAAGTCAAATAAACATATCACAACTCCATTTGGCCTCAGTCGGCTGCTTTCTCCAAATGATTACTAAACTCCCTCCAGTTAGGTCTGACTGAACTTAAACACTCCTCCAAATGCCTCTCAGAGCTCAATATTGTGACTGATGTCCCCGAGACACTTATTTAAATTCATTCAGGACTCATTTATATAACTCTCTGGATAAAACTGGCGACACAGCAGCAGGTTTTTCCCACCAAATCTTGGAAAGCTGAAGTTTTGGAGCTCTATTTGCACAGCCACAGAGAGATTGAATTAGTCCTCCTGGTCAAACATGTCCAGTGCTTGTTAGCCAATCAATTAATTCTGTAACAAATGGAAATGTCAGAAAAAACAAACAATGAAGATTGCTTCAGAGTGATCTATTAGAATGTGTTTCAAAAATACTTTCTAATGTCTAATGTTTCTAATGAGACAGGATGGGGATTTAACCAGGGCTGGGCATACAATACATTATATGTGTTATTTATTCTTTTTTTTTAACTAAATTTTAACATTGGTTTCTTTATTAAAACTTTACACAGCATCGTAACATTTTTTGGAGATAGAGTTGTAAATTTAAGTGATCTTTTTGTTACTTGAAAAAGCAATGTATATGTTTTCTTTATCAAAGTAACACTGCTAATATCTTAAGAGCCTTTTAAAAAATATATAAATTTTAGATATACTTAGGATTTTAATATTAAGACCAAAATCAAATAAATACATAAAAGAAGGGATGCTGAAGATAAATAACAATGTAATAGGGATGGGTACCTTTCACATTTGAACCGATACGGTACCGATACCCGGTACCTGGGAATCGGTACCGGTACTCAACGGTACCAATTTTTGGTACTTTTGTGTGTTTATGTGGTAATAAATGTTAATTTGTTTAATAATAAAATCTAAAAAAATTTAAATGTAACATATTTATTTCATTTAACATGAAATGAGCAGAAACGGTATTGTATAGGTCATTAGATACATTAGCTGAAACTTTGCTCTTCTGGGAGTTTATCAATGAACACACGTGAACGCCTGCGGACTGGAAAAAGTCAGTTCTCCGTCTCTTTATAATAACAGGACACACAACTTACTTGTTGGGCATTCACGCACACAGAAACAGTTATAAACAGCGCAGGTATTCGGAGCAAGAGAGTTCTCCACTTAATCCTCCTGCAGCTCTGTCTCGCGGTGAATGCACGCGTCCGGCTGTGTTTGGGACGCTAACACGCAGAGTGCAGAGATCAGAGAGCAGAGAGCAGAGAGCAGAGAGCAGAGACGTCCACTCAATCAGTCTCAAACTTTATTACAGGGCAAAAGTATGGAAAATCGCCTACTCTTCCACTCCCTCACAGTCACAAGGATGCGTTCAGGTATCGAAACATGGTACCGTTTGGTTTTACGTTAATCGGTACTCGGTAGTACCAACATAATTCGGTCGGTACCTATAAAAGTACCGAATTCGGTTCCCATCCCTAAATGTAAATGATACTTTCTTTTATAGTTTGTTTCTCTTTTTTGTTATGCTTGATTGTTTTGGATCCAGCACCCATTGGGGGTTATGTGTTTCTGAAGCCACAGGATTGAGGTTGCAAAAACATTAAGGATCAAAATTAAAAAGAAAAAAAATATATTATGTAACAATTTTGATACCTTTTTGGTTGATTTGTTTTAAACTGTCAATTTTGAAACTGTTGGTCTCATGGAAGTATTAATTGATGGGATACTTTTTTAAGTTCAAAGAGTCCTCAAAGTTAGTCAATAAAGTACGTCAAATGCAATAACCTCACCTAGGCAGGAAATAATTACAACATGGGATGATGCTCCCCTTGAGACTTGAAAAGACATGCACCCATTTATCTAAATGGTATGATATTTACACCAGATATTCTTAACACACAGTTCCTATAAAAAAAAGAAGAAAACAAAAAGGAAACTCTGATATTATATAAGTTCAAACATTTTGGGTCATTGTATTTAAGCTGTAATTCAAACAAAAATGATCCTGAGTCTTGTCTTTGAACAGATACATCAGGTGAGACGTTGTAGAGTCAGAACACTGTAACTGAAACATAAAGCATTGCATTTCCCAATGAGATCCCTTGTAAGTTATAGTTTGACAGAAAACTATTCCTCAGACAGTATCCTTATGAATACAAAATGATCTTTTCCTTATTGCCGTTTTAACTTTGCAGAATGAGAAGGTGTAATCCTCAAAAAAAATTAAGCTTAGTACTATTTCAGGGGATTATACTTATTTTAACACAGGATTTAAATTTTGCCTACAGAGGATTATTGCACCACATTTGTGTGATACTCTTTGATCCACCTTTTTCCTTCCTGTTAATAAAGCCAATTTTCTTTGACTGCATCATCTGGTTTATCTGTTTAATGTAATAAGGTCATCACATAGTTTCACAGAGTCCTTTTTATGTGATAACCATGCATGTTAGCTGCATTTAAGGCCACCTTGGTAGACTACTAGACCTGGAGTCTTAAAGGAAAACCTGACTGCTGTTTCTACGATCAGTACCAGCAAATCTGAATATCAGACAGACTCCAGCTTTACAGCTTCCAGGCTCGATTGGAACACTTAAAATAGATAATGGTCTGTGGTGAAATGGGCCAGGAAGTTCTGCAGGTTTTGTTTGGTCTAACAGAGCAATGTCTGTTTGCATGGAAATGTCTTACAGATGTTTGGTTTATTGTTCACATCTGTATGATGTGATATCAGGCATCTTGTGTACTGATGTTGAAGATGTTTCAGTCCACCACCTCCCATGCAACATATGCTCCCTAACTAGCCTGGGATCAGATTGCAGCAGTTTGAGCCCATGTGTCTTGTCTGCTTTCCATAAACTGTAGCAGATACGAAATGAAGACATGCCTCCAAAGAATAAAACATGACATAAAAAAGTCTATATTGAAAACTTTTCACAGTTGACAATTTTGACTAATAATGTCTCAAGATGTACTTACATATCCAATATACATGTACAATAAATACAGTTATTACGGTTTTCCTATTCATTCATCTCCTTTTCTTTTCTATTCTCAAATCATTTCTCACTTACTGATGTTTTCAGAACACTTTTTCTCTCTGCAGGTCACTGTTGACCTGTACCATACACAGTATAAAACATAGATGTAGACTATGTGACATCACCTATTGGTTCATAAAGAGGTGTTTTGTCGCCCAATCTAACTGTTGTTCACCAAGATCCAGGCAATGAGGTGGAGCTCAGTAAGAATTTTTAAATCCTTACTACAAAGTGTCCACGTCAGTCATTTTATCCTTACCCTTAATTATGCGTAACCTGTACCCAATATCCCTAAGACACAGTAGTGATGAAAACATGCATTTAACTCATGTAAAATACTGATTGCTGTATTTCCACTGGCATCCGGCTCTCTGCTAGTGCTGCTTATGGGGAATGATTGATCAGTGCATTGATTCCCAAAGTTTTTGGTTTAATGCAGTAAAGTTGGTACATACGTATTGTAGTATTAGAAAAGGTCTAGCCCCACTATATAAGACATTAATTCTTTTGTTCTCAATTTGTGAATAAAAACACTTTTTCAAAAATGAAACTATCAAATTCAAATCCAAATTAAGTCCTGGCATTTGAAACTCAAACAGAACTTCCTTTAAATAAACCAAAAAAATCCTTAACAATAACTTTCTTTATCCGCTGACAATGTTTCATCACAATGACAATAAATCTACAATAATGATGATCTTGGAAAGATTTGTCAAGTCTATTTTATTTAGATTTTCATAAAGTGGAACACATATTCTGTATTAAAATGTACCTGTCCTTAAAGAAACATGACAAGTCCCATTCCCTCCGATTTAACAGCTCAGTACAAGTATATATACCGGGCACAGAAGTGGAGTAAAACCACTTCATTACTCTGTACCTGACTGAATGTGACGCCATTACACAGTCCAGCACTCTGCATCAGGTACACTTCATAAAAAATTCAAAACACTTTCCCCGGCGGTTGTAGCCTGAGGCTCTCAAGGTTTGTCTTTGTAACAATTTGATAATACTGGTCACACTGCATTGTGTGTCCTTGAGCTGCAACAAGGGCAAGAGATTTGTTTCCCAAGTCTGTACAGGCGCAAAGCAGAAAAAAAAATTATCCTGTTAGCAGAAAGTCACTGCGATTGTTGGGAAAAACAAGGTTGACAATTCTCAGAGTGCATTATTAAATATTACCTTTGAAAGACGTGATAGAGCAATGGAGCGGGACATTTGTCAAAGCAGAGGGTAGAAAGTATATGAAGGTAACAACAGGCACATTTAATACAATTGTCTGCCATCCAGGGAGCAGGAGAAGTGATTCATATCACCATTACACAATGCAATGAAATGTTATTGGCTGTATGGAATTCTAATACACATGCATAATATTTAACAGTCTCTGCATTGTGGCCTACTTATTGTGTTTGTGTGTACATAATAATACCTCAGTTAACCCTTTCACTCTTGGCTACCAGACCTGCTATCATGGTAACTGATGACTACCTGAATCCTCAGGTAAGCAGCTTAGAGAGAGGCTTGTGTGTGTGTGTGTGTGTGTGTGTGTGTGTGTGTGTGTGTGTGTGTGTGTGTGTGTGTGTGTGTGTGTGTGTGTGTGTGTGTGTGTTTGTTTTCTGTAATCTACTTATACATCAGAAATTGGATAAATCTTACACAACAAATCCAAAATGCATAGTGAACGTTGGTGATATGTCAAAACAAGACTGTTCATGTATCTATTCAGGTTAGGAAAGTGGAACATTTGCCTCTTCCATATTCACCCTTCCACGCATTTTTATCATGTTGCTCATCTTTGCTCCGTAGGTTTTTCCCTTTGTTGTATTTTCTTTATTGAACAATGTCTAATTTTACACAGGACTTAACCCCTATATTTATACGTAGCATATTTATTATCCTTGTATTTAACAGAATGACAGAGACAAAACAACAATTATGATGAGGTTCAGGGTTAGTTTAACAACAGTTTAACAACTTTTAATTATTGAGGAAGACAACCAGAAGTTCTAACTTAAAACTTTATTTTAAGCTGTCACATTCAATGGAATATCTAATCTACATATCCACAAGCTCAAAAAGGTGCTATTTACTTCCCTTAGGCAGCAGATATGCTCAGAACACAGTGTGATTTACTCTTTGCTTCCAAGCTAAAACTGGATTGAAATTGTGAAATGTATGCGATGTCCTTCTCTGCATGCTTTTTGAGATGTATTATCTTTCATCCCTGAGTGAAGCCTACAATATGTTAGTCAAGCCAAACCCTCTGGCTGCACATTTTGATGTAAACCCAGATAACGCTATCCAGTCAGGAAACTTTTAGGTCAGAGAAACACTTGCTGTTAGCTAAACGTACATGTACGCAAACTTCGAAAGCATGATCACTGCCACGCGTCCCTAGCATTGGTTTGGTGTGTCGACTATGCATGTCCTCAAAGTGTTGTCACTCTCAGCCAGTCACCTTATAATAGACTACCTAACTTTACAATGTCAAGTTCCTCCAGAACTAGAAGAAATTAAATGTAACATTTGGGGAAAAAGGCTGACTGCAGTAGAATGTAGTTTCCATTCATATCCTATCTCTACTACTGCTGGGATAATATACTGGACCAACTCTTGTCACTCTTATGAATGTGTGATTTATACACACCTTGACTATTTTTCTTTAGTTAATGTTTGTAACAATCATAATTACTATTACCTTTTTTGTCATTACTGCCATTATTATTATGCCTTCTTGTGAGTTGAGGACAGTAGCAGCCTCCTGTTGGGGAGGAACTGAGGGTAGGAACAGGTGTTGGGATAGATTGGGAGGATGAGTGGGAAACTCCAGAGGCTTCCAAAAACAGGAAGGGCAGCTTTTTTTCTTGTTTTGAGAAAACCATACCGTGATTGTTATTGCTTAAGTTGAAAATGGAATAACATAGATGGGGAAAAAGGAAGAATGTAAATCAACAAGTTCACAAACTGGAGAAACAGAAAAAAATAGCACAAATCTCTGATTAAATCCCCAAACAGATAATTGAATTATGCGGCTCAGAGTATTAAAAGAGAACAGTTACTGAATGTAACATCACTGTGCTTAACAATTAAAGCAATCCCATTTAGACATAGTAGTTGTCAAAATGAACAGCGCTGTTTTGCACCCCTCTCTCGTTATTTTCAACAACAAAAACATTTAGATGGAAACATTACACCACCTGAAATTTTCTACCAAGAGAAAATGTCACTAACTAAAATATTTACTTGTTTGTGAATGTTGAAACTGAAATGTTAACTGACAGTGAGTTACAGTTGTTATTATGTAGTTTTCTTTACAATTAATGAACAATCACCACTCAATTCAGGACATATAAAGATGAAAATGTATAATATATAAAGTAATACTGTAATAACCTCACCTGGAAAAAGTTTCCCGACTGTATGCCAACTTAGTTTCTCTCCAAAGCAACTTCTCTAAAGTCAGTTCTAAACTGTGTGAAGTTCCAGTTAACTGTAGGTGTAATCTACTGTACTTTATCTAACTATATCTATTTATCTGCCCAGAGTGCAGAGCCAAAAAAAATCAATGTGGCTGAGAGCAGTTGTGAGGGGTTGATCACCTTACGTCGACCGGAGCCTTGTTCTCAATCAATGAGTTTGATGTTGCTTCAGTTGCTGGGAACGATTGATTGGTGGGAGACGTAATTGGTCTCATTTGACACTGTACCCAGTTAGATTTAGAGAGCAGGACTGGGGGAAGTAGAGTGCAGGAGGAGGAGTGGATCGTGTTTGCACTTGTCCCAGAGAAAAGAACACAATCTTCCACTTAAGAAAAAGACAGATTTTAGAAACTTAGCCTGATAGCTGTAAATCAATGTTCCTCTTTCTGTTTTTCAAGTTTAAATTGACTGCAAGAATTATTTTCTAAAGTATCAACATGTTTATATATAGTTATCTGGATGATTCAATAAATAATGATGGAAAATGTAACTTACTTTTTTTTCTAATATAAATGCAGTCCAAAGAGCCATGTGATGTATTTAGGAACAGTCATACATATCAGACACTATGTTACCCTTTAATTTAGGTAATGCTATTACAGTAAAGCACAAAATATAGTTACCTTTTTATTATCTAAATACAAATGTTTTGGCTTGAATTAAAAGAAAGTGGATTTTTCAAATGGTGAATACAGTTTTTAGAATGAATAGACTTTTAAAGTTTAATTTCAGCAGTGTCAATCATGTTTTATATGCTTGAATATACACAGAACCTGTGGAACAAGGAACAAGTTAGAGTATACGGAGAGGGTTTTCTGTGTTGCTCAATAGTCTTTTTGAATCTGTTCTTTGTTTCAATCACTTCTACCGAAGGCTCAGTGGTTTTATTAGCAGAGGTCAGGGAGTTAAATATTGGATTCTAAGAGGACAGAGTAATTATGATAGTGACTAATGATGGACTAATGCGAATATGGATCTTTTTCACACAATTGTATCTGACTTCAAAAGAGCTCATGACTTTGCCTTTTATTTTTTTTTATTCAAACACACCAAAAAGAGGGGAGAGTCAAGGTGGATTACACACGGAAAAGTTGAGATGTAATTAACCTCTGAGAGAGACATTAGCTTAACTTTCTGAAATTATAAACATTGCAGTTTATTCAATGTTAAACAACCAGGTTTAGAGGACAACTAAACACATACTGTCAGTGGGAAAGATACATGGACATTCATATATATGAGTTAAAGCTTAACCATTTTTATAAGGGAGTTTTGGTAAATTATATCACCGTCTTAAGTAAGTTTGTGGTTGATTAATTGTGTCATGGTGTTAACTGTTTGGTGTTTACACTAGTTTCCTTGTTGCTAAGCAGATTTTGTTGCACCTTGAATTGGTCTTTGCAGGAGTTTTGGGGAAATGTCTCTTAATTTTTGTGCTTTGAGTGCAAATTCTACAATGGCTTGCTAATTTTCTTTCTAATTCCCTCTGTCCTCAGGCAAAGAAAGCTTGTACGTGCATAGCCATCTCTCTCTCTCTTACTCCCTCAGTGTCTCTCTCTCTCTTCCAAAAACTCTGCCTGTCCTCTCTCTCTCTGTGCACATAACCAGCTAATTAAACAAAGCACACAACTTGATTAAACGAGTAAATTGTGCTAGTCTGTGTTTGCGATAATTAGGATAACCCAGAGCTTCCTTAAGAACATTAACTGTGATAGATGTTTCATACTCCAAGAATGGCTGTGCTTCAATGGCACTAGAGGATAAAAGCCCCCATTGTGACAAAAACAGAGACCAAGAAGGAGTCTGTAAAATAACTTGGACATAGACGGCCCGCTGAAGCCATTTGGCTTAGTTCAGATTTTTAACTTTCAAAAGGTATAGAAGTATTAGCAACAAAAGTAAGAATAAAAGCGAGTATAGATGTTATATGTTGATAATGCAGTCAAATTTATATCATTATTAACATATTTTAACAATGTATAAATGATAGTGAAGGAAGGTGGCACTAGTTAAGCTATTTAAACTGTCATACTGTTTGTATGCAATATGTTCAAACTAAAAATCTTAAAGTTTAAAATGTCAGATATATTAAGTAGTGGGGAAAAGATTAATTAGTTTATTCTTTACTGTAAAAGCTAATGTTAAAGTAAAGTCAAACAGATATCAATCAAGCTAAGGCATTTAAATAGTTTTTGATAACTTAAGTTCTGTAAACGTACTTTGCAGGAATGCAAGTCAAGACACCGAGGCCTGGATTTCTTCTTCACATTTTTTAAAACATATTTGAACCTCTTTCAGTTTTACTTTTATGAGTGAAGTTTCAAGAGTTAGATGGAGCACCTTTGTCACTAAAACCTTGAACGGAAACCTGCCTCAAGGATAATGGATGAACAGATTGAATGAAAATCTCATTATAAGAAGCTTCTTTTTGCATTTTTTAAAATCAGTTAAACAGTCAAGGACTTTTCCATCAACTTTACTAACTTTATTTAACCATTCATTTTTTTTACTTGCAATTAAAAGGTACAGGGTGAAGTGATTTGTGGCATTCCGCAAAAAAGACTCGGTAAAAATGGAACAAAACATTAGTGTATAATCACCTGAATCTAAAATCACTTTGTATTTTAGTTTAGAAAAAGCCTTTTATATCAACATAGGAGTGGGTCCTTCCACTAGAGGAGAACAGAATGGAGAAACTAGTAACAAACAGGATTTTGTATTTAGTGAGAAGCTGTGTGGAATACAGAGGCTGGAAGACGATGAAGAAGAAAAGATTGGTTGTTGTGTGCAAAATAAATCATAAAGGTAAAACTTGACAGATGTAGGATCATACTTATCATACATCACAGGAGATAATTGTCCTTAAAGGCCACCGTCCTTTCATTAACAGGAGGGGTGAGCAGGGGAGTGTTTTGAAACTGACTGTAGAATCTTATTGAAATATATTGCAAAATATTCCCATTTCTATGCTCTGTAACAATGAGGGACGATATGTTCTGTGGACACCGGTCATTATTAAGAAAACAATCTATCTCTGTTAAGATCTGTCTGATTTGAATGACGGAATATGAAAAAAAAAAATCTGAATGGCATGGCTTAAGGCAGAAACACAACCAGACATGATTTACATTTTTGACTATTTATTTACTTCTTAACTTATTTATTCAGTGTTTACTTTTGCATCTATTTTTGGCCTTACAGAGACTACTCCTGTGTCTTTAGAAGTAATATTAATCATTGCAATATTTATTTAATACACCAGTGCTTTTTGACTTCATTGGAACAGACAAAAGCATGTAGTTTCTTGCAGCTAGCAGAAGAAGTACTTAATATGAAGAGGAATACACACATTTATGTGAATAAAACATTAATATTGCGTGAAATAAAGAAATTAGTTCTATAAGGCTGCAAAATAAAACTTCAAAATCCCACATAGTGATTTCAGACTACTTTTTCCTACTGTTTTTCAAATCAATTTGTTGTTAGCTAACCCTTGCTCAACATGAAGAAGAGAAACCCCTGGCCACTTATATATATTTTTTTGCCCTCAATTTTCAGCTTAGCATGAAACTGCAAAAGGATGAGCAGGCAAGATAGAGAACAGAAGAGGAGGACGAAGGAAGCTGTCAGGGAGTTGGAGAGGGGTGGGGGTGCAGGATAGGGGGGACAGGCAAGACCTGATTAAAGACCGTCTTTGTTATGTAATTAGCTGGAAGAGAAGAAGAGGAAGGCCCCGCCGCTGCTGATGCCACTACTGCCGCTGCCGCTGCTGCAGGGATGGAGAGCAGCTGGCCTGAGGTAGTCTAATTGCCTGCTCGGATTCTTTCCAGGCCTCATCCTTTCGGAGCTCACACACCCGTAATGGCACAGATGTTTACTGCTGGGTACCACGGCGATGTCTGCACGGTAACCGTCGTCTATATTTCTACTGTTATGATCCAGTGACACCTCTCTCCTCCTCTCCTGGGACCCCCCATATATGCATAATGTCTGAACGGGCTCAGCTGCTACGGCAAGAAAAAGTGTCTATTTATAGGGCTGACAAGGAGTGCGTGTTCATCCTTGAATAAGTGTGTTCTCATTTGAAATTGATAAATTATTCATCCGCTATCATTCCGCCATTTCTGGAGACTCTTAAACTCGTGACTCAGTTTTTGATTTTAATTTTGACCTGAAGTGTTATTGAGTCTTGATCTTGTTTGAAGCTGCTCTGTAGACTGAGGAGCGTTATTGATGTTCTCATGTTGGGAAAAGGTGTTCACTGTTTTCACTGAGCAGGGGACAAACCTGGGCAGCCTCTATCTTTATTGAAGGATATTAAACTACATTACCTCAGGACTTCTAAATATTTTCAATGCTGCATTTCACAGCCTATTTTTTTCCTGTCTGAGCAAAAAATAAGCTGGTGAGAAATTGTTGGAGGCTTGTATTGTTTGCAATTATTTGACAGTGGGTGAAAATCTTAAAAGCTGAATTTGCATACTCCTACTTGCATATTGCATGGTTTGCATGTAATAACTAATTTAAATTATTATAGTTTAAACTGCAGATTAAGAAAGTATTTCCTCTTATACTAATGAACAAACAATCCCAAACTGTGCAGAAAAAAAGATAGTGATTAAGCAGAGATTAACTTTCATTTCAGCTCTTCCAAAACTCTGCACCTGCATTCTGTGTGCATCATTCCTTAAGAGCTTTGGCCTTTTACATTCAGATTTCAGTTCCATAAAAGGAACAAATGAGCTCTACTTTTTTTGCATAAAGGAGGGTAACAAAAGTAAAAATATAAAAAACTAAAGTTACTTCAAGGATCCTTTTAATATATTAGCAACCCTGCCTCTGCCTTCTCCATCCTGCAGGCCACCTGCACCGAAGTGTGAGTGTGTGCGGCTGTGTCTTTGTGCATCTGTGAGTGCGATAAGAGAAAGCAAGAAGACGAAGAGAGGGAGCAGGGGCCTCCACATCCATCTCCTCTGTGTGCGATGCAGCTCGCCAAGCCGGAGGTGTGCAGGTGTTGTTTTTTTGAGCAAAGGACCCTAATGCGGTAATCATTTGCAGTCCCTCGTCAAAATTATTCTTCCCAATCTGAGCGGTGTCAGTGCTTATTTCAATATTTTGCTGGCTAGCATTCCACTTACTCCAGAGTGTGCACACACAGAGAAGCACGCACACACACAGCACAGCACACCTGCTCAACAGAAAGCAGCCAAACACCTGCATCTTGTCGTCTCCCCAGGTCTGCCCACTCTTCCCTGATGGCCGGAGCACCTCCTCTTCTTCCCCTCTTTTCTCATTTCTATCTGACTCACAGCTTGTGGGACTCAGACACATTTTGATGACCAAAATCCACCTCCAACCCACACACACACAGGCACACGTACAGTATACACACATACACACACATCGCTCATTCTTTGTAGCTTTTGCTGATATTAAAAAGAAGAAAGCAGCTGGGTCTATGCAGAATAATGAGGTCAAAGCCATTCTAATAAGTCTGGGGGATGAGCCCAACGCCAGCATGGCAAGAGGAATGAGAAATGAGGAGGAAAAAGAATAAAAGGAAAGCAGCTCTCCAGGACAAATAAAGCCGTGGCTGGAAGCGTCATGGCTGGATGGCTGGTGAGACTCTCCAGGTCTGGCACTGAAACTTCATCTGTAGCTCTGATTGAACTGGAAGTGCAGGAATCCTCGCATTTAATGGAATTTCAATTTTGACTGAGACAGAAACCAGGAATAATTGCACATGTGTAAAGCTAATGCAGAGTTGTATGGAACGAAAAAAAAAAAACAGCTTTTGAATCTAATAAGTGAAAAAATGTCATGCATTAATTTCGTAAAATGCAATCCGTAAATCGTCTCAATCTTTTTCCATAAACATCCCATTCCACCTGCCACACTATATTCAACTAAAACATTCTGGGTGCTACAATATTTCCTCTTCTTCACAGCAGGCTTGCCGAGATAGTCCCAGCTGATCTGGATATTTTCATGTCTACTGACTGCTCTGATTCTGATGTAAGAATGGCTTATTTGTTACTTCGTAAGTAAATGGATGTGTGTTGACTTTCTGCACATGGTTCGTTTCCTGGCAAACAATTAATTAGCACATTATTTACAGCAAATTATTTATTTTACGCCATTTCAGTCATTAGTTTTGCATAATTGTGCCATCAAATTAAGACTGCTGCACCTAACTCCAAATCTTAACATTAACACACACATCTGGATTATTGCATGCTGTCTTTGTGTTAAATACAGTAAACTTTTGCACTCTCCCTGGGTAGCATCCCCCACCTTTCTGTACTGACTGTACAGCTGTTGTCATTAACACTTAAAAATGAAGAATATTTTCTGTGATACATACATTTCCTCTCATTCTACTCCTATTTAAGTTTGAAATCTCACTTGGTAATGAATCTAGAAATTCATTCAGAATCAGGTTTATCTTTTTAACAGATGACATTGCCCTGCACACGATTGCAGAGCACTAATTGTGGTTTTCAGCTTCTTCAGCCTGTTGCCATCAGGAAGGAGATTACACAGTCTCCGGACCAGAACCAGCAGACTGAGGGACAGTTTTATCCACCAAGCAGTCAGGATGCTGAACTCTATCCCTGTTTTGACCCCTCTTCCACAGACTTAACCCGGTCATTGCCCCCCACTCTGAGGTCTGTCATCCTCAGGACTGAACACGCACACACTCACTTTGATCTTAAACTGCACTAGAGAAACGTTTTTACACTGTTTTAAACTGTATTTTATTATTTTTATTAGCTTAGTCTTTTTATTTTAGCTTATCTTTTTCTAGCTTTTTCCTATGTTTATCTGTTGTTGTTGTTGCTAGGGTCTGAGAGAGAAGCGTAATATCAAATCCTCTGTATGTCTGGTGCATACTGCAGGTTTTGACAATAAAGAAGACTTTGAACTTTGAACTTTTTTAGTATTCATCTTGTTTTTATACAGATGAATGTTATAATGAATAATAAACAGAGAGATGTATTATTTAATTGTTTGTACGTGAAAAAAAAATTAAAGAAAAAATATTTTGCTAATAATCAGTCAAGTAAAATGATGGTTATTGTGGAGTGTGAAGAATCAACGGTTCAGGGTCAGCTGTACAACAACAGTCCTTGAGGAGTTCATTGCTCGTCAGTTTAAAAGCCACTCAGCCATCTTTGTGAGGCTCATAGATGTATAGCATAGTCTAGAAGCATCCACCCACTGTTGTCAACATGCCTCGGCTGAAATACCAGTCAACTGTCGGAGATTGAGCCAACAGCCCTCCACTTGTTAGACAGCCCTGCTACCTATAGGCCAACCTACCAGCCAAAAAGTTGTCCCCTCATAAGGTTGATTCCCTGTGAATGGAGGGCGTAATTTACCCTGTGCAGTGTCTGAGAGGTGGGTAGGGGCTGTCAAATCCATCCCTGCCATGATAAATAGCCATTTACTGTGGGATGGCAGCAGGATAGGGCAGATACACACGCTGAGACGCTCACAGTGTCTTCCTGGAAGTGTTTTCTCAGACAGCCTGCGTGGTGAAACCCAGCCTCAGACACACATGTCTCCTCTGCACACTTGGCAATTGCCATAGAGCCTGACAGACTCTCCTGGTCTTGGCAGGCGTGTCTGTAAATCACAATACCACAGTGACATCTGCAGAACTTTAGGCTGTATACAGTGTCAATTATACAGAGCATCCAAAGAAGTTTGCTCTGTTGTTGTTGAAACATCATACATATGTGGAAATGAACCTGCTTTAGGTGTTGCAGAGGATTTTACATGTGTTTACGAGTTGAGAGGCACAGACAGGTGAGGCAGCACTTTTGAACACATGAGGAGGATTGGAGAAGTAAATTAGCTTATGAGACAGAGGGAGGAAGAGAAATGGAGAGAAAGAGGAGCAGTCGGAAAACTGGCACTAAAAGCTATCGTCTTAGATTAAAGTTTACGCAGTTAAAATTCTGACCTCAATGTATGTTAACTTTTGTTAATTCAATTTGCAACATTTTTTAATTTGTAGAGGTTAAAGTCCACAACAAAATATCAGTTTTTATTCAATTAAAGTCAGAACCTGCTCTGGTTAAAGCAACGAGTCATTCTTAAAAATAAGCCACTCACAGCTGCTTATGAGATGTATAAGGTGCATTGAATAAATACCTGAGGCCATCACACTACAGCTGCAAGAAGGAAATGTTGGTTCCATCTGCACTTTTTAATTTGAGTAATGTGCTGTACTTAATTATGCATGGGTCAAACACCATGTATGCCTTTGTTAATTAGCTAAATCTCATAGCGCTGCATGGGGATCTCACTACATAAGTGCACAACCTCCTGTTCTTTTTGCAAACAATCCAAGAAATGTATTTCAAACTGATTTTACAGCTACTGTTAGGAACTTAAACTTAGTATGGACCTTACACACATACACAAATTCATAGGCATACACACTGACTGCATACCCCTCTTTATAAGCACTGCAGCATGTTCTGCCCCCCCTCCAATAGTTTCTTTATTCTTTATAAGTCCAATCGTTTGATTGTATTCTTCAGCAGCTTATGACATAAAGACACCCAAAGACTTGGTCGAGCTACCTTGTTTTGGAATATTTGGCTCAATGTTATGTTATCGCAACAGTTGATCCATATGTGGATGAGATTTGTTAATAATGTAGCATTTCACAACAATCCAAAACTAAGGCAGTGCAGAATGACAGAGGCAGAAACCAGCTGCACATAGCTTTTAACAAGCTATATGAGAAGTTTCATATTTAAGGAGACGTCACACTTGGATCATTGCATTAAAGAAGAAGGACTTCTCTCTGATCACCTGCAGAGCACGTCATGCACTGCAGATGATCAGACGTAAGGGGGAGAGAACAATGGGAGATTGTCTAGTTCACTGACCGGGGATGTGGATCTTATATGAAAAAGAAAAAGAGATGTAAAGTGGTCAGAGAGTATACTGGGTAGCCAGCCCAGGTTGTGCGTATGTACGGGAAACACTGAATTTAACCTTCTCTCTGATTGTCCAGTTTGCTTGTTGTGGGTAAGAGGCATCAGTTTTAATTTAAGTTTGTTTCAGAATGATACACTATGGTTGGATTTAAGTGTAATAGACCTCAAGCAGCAATCATTAGTTCACTTTATTTGTTCAAAGATAATAAAACCATGAGACTCAACAAAACTTTGGGGGTATGATTCATGCATCTAGACTAAATATCCTATTTACAATACTTACATCTAATACTAAAATAACTCCCTGAACATCACACTTTCTAATATTAAGAAACAACACACTATTGTAATTTTCACATTAAGTTGGTATATCCCCTTGTAGTGGATTTTTTCAGTCTTGGTCTCGAGACCCTTTTTTAAGGTATCGTTCTCGTCTCGGACTCGAAAGCATTTTTACTCGGCCTTGTCTCGGTCCCGGACTGGGCGAACTCAGTATTTTATATCAAGACCAGTCGAGACCACCACTGATGCACTCTGTGTCCCTGTCATTACTCTGATAAGAAAGAACCCCTCCCCCAAACAGAACAGTTTTATTTTGTTAACTCTCGGAATTATTTTTTATTGATCTATATGGTCTTGGTCCTGTCTCGGTCTTGCCCTGCCTTGGTCTTGTTCTTGACTCGGTCTCAATCCCTAAATGTCTCAGACATGTCTTGGTCTCAGTGAATGTGGTCTTGAATACAACACTAGATTCCACCCCCTCCCCTGAGAGTGCTAACTTAAGCCTGCCAGCCATATTGGCTACACCTGCTTTGATATAGTATGTTTCTGCTAAATGAACTCACTTATACAACATGAATGTACTGTCCTGTATTCATTCAAAGTAAAACAGATACAGATAAATATGAACCTAGTGCGTCAGTAAAGCCAAACATGAATGACAAATTCCTGCACATATAATGGAGTCTTCAGCTAATTTGAAACAGAATCTGTGTGCTTTAGTTGTTGCTTGAAACTTGAATAAAAATATCAAAAGCTTCATTCATAAAGTCAATGAATATTACATTTTTGTTCCAACATAATCATTATGTTAAATCAGACCACAGTAGGCTGGATGTAATAAAGAAACCATGTGGTGCTGCTTATGACCAGTACAAATATCTCCCTTTAGGTTCCACAGACATGAAATTGTCAGTGTTCCCTGCTCATATGAAATAATTCACCTCGGGATGTAGAAACTTATCAAATGGAATATCAAAACACATGTGCTTCGGATTGCTGGGCCTGTTTCCTGGTACCTATCTTTAACTGGTGTCCCCTGTGGTCCTGTTTTTTAATGGCGAATATGCCTACCAAATGTCTGCCGAGTCTCCTGAGGAGAGAGCAAAACATTCAGCAGACAAATAGACAGGGAGACACACAGCACTGCACAGTGTAAAACTCACTCTCGTGTTAGACACCTTTTTAAGACAGCTGCTTTATGCACTATTGGAGCACATACTGGAGAGACAGAATTTTTGGGAAGATGTGTGGGGAGAAATGTTTGCTGAATCTGTCTGTGTGGATAAGTACTTTTTCACTCTGCTTTATTACTTGTATACTGCGGACTTAACGACCTACACTGCTTATCTCTAAATGGGATTTATATAAAACCCCAAAATGAACGTATTGACACAGTGATCGAGGCGTTTTTAATTAGATAAAATTGAGTTCATAATTTGACATGTTTGATATTTTTAATGTAATATACAGATAAATATCAAAAGAGGAAAAGTGCTTCCTACTCCTATACGTCTAAACTTTTGTACATAAAATAAGAGTCTGTCAATTTAACTCTGAAGAACATGATGTGCTAATTGAGGCTTTTATGAAGCTGTGCCTCTCTGTAAGTTAAAGTGTGTCTACCCGTGCACTTTTCAGTTTCCAAAGTTGTGTTATACAATTTCATTTCATCACTGTCGGGCAGAAACCTTGAATCTCCAAAACTACTACTTTCCAGAAAGTAAAAAAATCTATATTTTTTCAGATAACATAACACTCCATTAAATCCAACCACATACTTTTTCTTAATACTTTCATCTATTATATATTTTAGGAAGCCTATGGACAGCTATAAAGTAATAGCATTGATGAATGAAAAAAAATGGATACAAGGTTTCTGACTGACAGGGACAGTTTTTGAATTTCACCAAGCTCAATTGTTTTCAATCTGCTTTTTTGTAGAAAAGTGTTAGTGTATGAAATTGTCAAATTTTAGGTTTTAATGTTTTAATGTGACAAACAAAAAGAGGAACTGACACACTCTTCAATGTAGTTCTGCTTGGACGAGAACTCAAGTGATAAATTAATTTCAAAAAAGAGAGAGCTCATGTGTCAATAATTGTATCCATAAATGGACTGATTGTTCATGCTCCTGTAGAACACCAATACTGACATATTCAACACACACACACAAACACACACACACACACACACACACACACACACACACACACACACACACACACACACACACACACACACACACACACACACACACACACACACACACACACACACTCCTGCACCAGATGGATGGGCTGTACGTGTCAAACTCTGCTCTCCTCTTGAACAAAGCATTTTAAGGAGGGGGGGGGGTCAGAAGTCCAGCACACGGCGGGATGTAAAACTGGAACTAGCAGCAAACATATGGGAAAGTGTAATGTCAAATGGCAGCTCTGGATATACAGCCACTCTATGGCTGGAGCTCCCGTATAAAGTTTACCATGAATTTCCATTCCCCTCTCTGTCCATGAGGGACATGAGGAGATTCATGGACACTTCATTGGGCTGTTAGTCTGTCTCACTAAATGCCCTTTAGAATGGTGGACATTTGAGTGTAAATCAAGTGGATATTTATGGCACTCCTTAAAAGAGGAAATACGTTTTCTCATCGGAGGGAATGTCGGTTATCTTCCAGCCTGGTGCAGACGGAGAGCCTGGTCGTAATATATCCAACTGCTGCACGGCAAAGGAGGTGGGAGAGGGATTTTCCACAGCTGCACACATTATTTTGCAGACATCCTCGAATTGCAAAACAGTCTTCCAGGAATCCTTCCACATCGCAATCAATCTAAATTGTAATTTCAGCCACGCAGAACAAAAATGCCGAAGTCCAATGGCGAGTTTGGACGGAGGGGAGTGTAAAATCCAATGCTCACTTGTGACACATTTGAGTTTGATATTCACAACTCCATCCTGGTCAGCTCCAGGCCACCTGTTATGTCAATGACGGATGCCAGTGTAAGCACCCGGCTAGTAACTGAAGTGTACAGTCTACGACTGCTACTCAGATTGTAAATGGTTGTGAGTGTGTGTTTGTCATGGTTCCTTATCGTCACCTGCTGTGCGCCCAAGAGGGAGACACACACATGCAATTGTTCTCCCTTACACACTCACCCACACATATTCAGAGCCAGTTTAGTTCTTCACCAACTACTCATTTATGACTACTTGTTTCCCTGATTTTAAGAGATTTTAAACTCAAAACTGGTGCATCTTTTTCATGAAATGAAGCTAAAAAAACAAGAAAAATAAGTTTCAATAACTGTTTCGCATACACACCCACTCTGACTCCTACAAACACATTCATACACACTTATCTTTTATTCTTCCTTGTTATCCATGGACAGACTGACCATCTTACTTGCTTACTAATCACATTACACCTTCCATCTCTGCGATAACTTTCTATCAAACAAAGAGTATTTAATCTTTTTGTGCACCTGTCTGCTGTCTGCACAAGGGACTATCGTTTTGGGGGTGTTAAGTCTGAAATACTTCCAGAGAGTGCAGCATGATTTTTCATCTTCTGCATGCAGGTTCTGGCACACAGAGCCCTGAGTCATTGCATTGCACTTTATTCATTGGCCACCATTTGAGTTCCTTTTTAATGTCAGCAAAATTGTGCTGAGCAGGAACTATGGGAAATCTTTCTTAATAGCTGCTGATACTGAAGCTGCTGTTGCTACCGCCTCACTTATTGTGGAAGGATGAATACACACATTCACCAACATAAGAAAATGTGAGTACTTGGAGCATTCACTATATAAAACAAGATGGATGACAGGCAGCTCCCCAAAAGTAAGACCTAAAGATTTTTAAGAATTTGGGAAAATTTAGTTTTTACAAGGTATTTGGTTCTGAAAAGAGGAAATGTGACGTTTTAAGATTGACAGCCCAGTTGACAAATGCAGATCCTGCATCCTGAAGGATCTTTGCTGAGAAGTCAAATGAGTGTTTAAATTAGCAGAAGGAGGCGTGACGTCAGAACTGCGTCTCCACCAGCAAGGTCGTTTCTGTCCATGTCTCAGCTCCAGAATCTGTCCCCAGCACATCATGCCAGTGCTATTTGGCATCGCATTTTGCCTTCACTTTTTTTTTTCAATGAGAAGAGATAGAGGGGTGTCTTTGTCGTTATGCACAGTCAATGATTCAGAGGCACACCGGGAACCACAAGAGAGACCTACAGGTTTATTGAGGAACCTGATTACTAGTTCTGCTTGCATTTGCTTCTCCAACATTCTGTCAAAACAGACAGAGATTCTCACCAGACATGCTGTGTGCTTCCTCTTTGGATGAGAAAGTGTTTGATGATAGTATTAACCAGACAGCTGAGTGAGGCTGGCGCTGAAAAATCCACATAATTTGACTTCAAGTGCAGTCAAAGTTTACCTCATAATGCTCTCTAACTCAGAAACATCATCATATAGGAAACAAGGCTGCTAAATTTATTTTTAACCTCACCCTGTATTTCAGAGACAAACCAGCCAAGCTTTGAATCATGTTGTTTTTCTGCAGACCCTGAATGAGATATTGATTTTCAAGAGGGCTCCTTTCATTACAGCATTCCTGCGACATTAAATCTAGACAATAGTATGTTTTGAAAATCACAAAAGCACTGTAAAAAGCACACACTCGAGAGTCCTTGGCTGTAGGGAGGATGATTTTACTTCTGCTTCAGTCAGATACTTTCAGTTAAGCAGAAACAGTCTGATGGAGAGTGTTTAGAGGCCTTTTATTGCTTAAAGATATTTTGCATACGTCCTGGTTCCACCTCTTCAAGTTCTGCATTCACCTTACTGACCCCACACTACCTCATAGCTATGTCAAGGTTCAGTGGCACTCAGCGACAGAGATGGACTGAGCTGTTAATCTCCCTCACCGATCTCTTCAGACACACTCACTCTGTCACCAGTACCCTGCAGCAGCAGCAGCAGCGGCAGCCGCCTCTTCCCCCCCCTATCCCTCGTGAACACTGACGGGTGAGAGGACTGGATGAGTCTTATATCTGGCTATCTCTGCAGATCAGTCACCTGGAGGGTATGCTACTGTATCTGAGGTTGGCAAGGTCACTTTTAGCATTGTTCAGTATGAAAACTTATTGTATTGTGAGCTTGACAAAGAGCCCGACTACTCCTCCCAGAGACTTTGTAACATTTATCTATTCATAATTAATTCAATGATGCAAATACTGCAGATTTGGAGATGTAGGGGTGTTAAAAAATAGCTCAGTGAAACTTGGAGTGAAGCCAAAAGTAAATATTCAGTAACACAACCTTACTTGGAAATTATTTACTTTAATTTTACTTCATTTAACTTGTATACAAAAGTAGAGGAATGGGGGGGAATCCAATCCAAAACCTTAACACATTAAAAAAACATCCAAAGTGAAGTAAAATTAAGTTAAATAAAAATAAATTTATTGAAATTAAAAGTTGAGGTTAATCTTAAAACTGTTTATGAGGGAATAAATACTTCCTTTGATTTCAGAGAGTGAGATCTCTTTAAACATACATCAGACATCCATTAAGACACAGAGATGGAGTGATGAAGGAGAAGGAATAACAGCTGAACACTGATTGGATTCACTACCTTTTTCAGTCCATTAATGATGCACTTTCATTTAGCTGCCAGAAAAACTTTGTCTGTGACCTTCTCGGGCGACCTCGTCCAATATATCGAGCAGCGTTTGAGGAGAGAGGGCAAGAACACCTCTTCAAGGGAAATTAATATTCACTGAGGATGCTGTCCACCGCTGCACTAATCTGCATGAGATCTGACTTCCTTTCATTAATCAAGACGAGTATGCCCCGGTGCATCAGCGTTGTTTACCTTCCCAGTTTGTTGTTTTCCCAGCCTGTTGACTCGAGGCAAACAGCATAAATCACACAACAATACATGACTTAACTACACCAGCCACAACGGCTGCTGAGGTGTCATGTGATGTTCTTTAGGTGTTAGGGAGGAGGCACAATGGCTGGGGCTGTGACGAATACATTTTCAGTACATAATTATATATCAATTTATTTTGATTGGGTTTAACAGTGACTGATTAGGAACCACTATGATCCACAAAATTACCTGTAATTACAGAGACTTTATGCAATAGATGAAAGTGCAGTTGTACATTTTTCCCCCTGTAGTCATATGGACCAAAACAGAGAATAAATATGAAAAATAATCAAATATATTTAGTGCGTTCCAATATGCATGCTAATACCAAAGTTGTCAGGCTATATGGAAGTTCATCTATAAGTCTTTATGTATAGTATCAGAAAGGTTAGAAGAAATGTTGCACAGGTCCTAAGACAGGTTCCAGGTCCAGATGTGATTTTGAGCCAATCATTCCCGCTCCCTCTCCCCACATTTCCCTTATCTTTCAATCTATCCTATCAAAATAAAAGACAGAAAAGCCAGATAAAAATATTTAAAAACTGATAAATAAATGTACTTGCTGATGTGTTTGTTAATTTGTTTATCTACTAGCATGTTTAAGAGCATTTCAGTTTACACATCAATAGAAATGTAATGTGGTTTGCAATTGAAAACACTTTTGTGCGCAGTCCTTCAGCCACTTTACTTTTTTTGTGCATTTCATTATTTTAGTTTAAGTAAGCAGATGTGGGAATGATGGAATGCATGACCTCATACAACACACCACATTTGTTTTCTAGTAATTTAATTTAAATGTAAATTATCATTGTAACAAACATCTGCTATATTATTTTGAACATTTCAGTTCTTTCAGGGTTAAATAATTTTATTGGGATAGTCAATATTATTTTCTGGTGGAGGATTGGTGAAGGTGTTCTGTTTTTTAACCTATTTATTCATTCAGTTTGTTTGAACTATGATGTTAATAATTCTCAAGTAAATATTATGTGTTGAACTGTTGCAGAGGTGTAACATTGTAGGTTCTTCAGAGACTTGTTCTGTTCTTTTAGGAAAAAATGAAACCTCAAAATTAATATTGAAAACAATAGGTACTGTTTTTTTTTCAGCACATTTTTAAAGCTCATCTTTGGCTTTGCCTTGACACTCATTTGTGACTTTTAAATCATACGCACACACACACACACACACACACACACACACACACACACACACACACACACACACACACACACACACACACACACACACACACACACACACACACACACACACACACACACACACACACACAGAAAAACAAAATAAGTACTCCTTTTTTTAAGGAATATATATCATCTTTGGTTTACAAAGCCTTCAGTAATGTCTAATACAGAACACACAATTTGACAGTATTAGTGATACAAGTAATATACACATATATGTGTCAGGGTGACATATTTCAGCTCTGCAGAGTCAAACCTGACCTGCCCTTTAAAAGCTTGAGTGGTTTCCATGTAATTTGTTTTAAGAAATATGAATTTCTTCTTTATCAGTGGGATGTGTGGGGTCAATGAAATCCACTTGAAACATGTTCATCACAGATGCAGTGTTATTCTCATAATCGCACTGGTGCCAAGGTACAAGGTTTCCATGTGACAGAGGGAGACAGTGTCATTTGTCACTTAGCACACTTAGCAGAGTGAAGCAGTTTTTCTTCCCTCTCTGATGTAAACCTGCTCCGCACTTCACTTCGTTTTGTAGCGAGCGAGGTCAACTGCTCTAAATTGCCAGATTGAGATGGTAGAATAAGAAACTGTGAGAGTGTATCAGCAGAGAGAACGTGACCCCTGCAATAAGCCCTCCTACACACAGTTCCACTCTGAAAAATGTAAGAAGAATAATAAAGAAAAATTACAGATGAGAGACAAATCTACAGTGACGCTTTTTGACATTTTCACAGCACTAGCATAATTAATTTTATATGAAGCTCTGGAGTAATGTTCTGAAGGTCACATGTTTCAGAGTGTGATTTATGTCAAATTTCAATAAGATCAGACTTTTTCATGTAATATTTATTGTCATTTAAATATATTTTCTAGGCAAGCTTTTTATATTGAAAGTGCCATCTGAAACTTTTTCACTTTTTTTTTCACAAGTCTTATTTTCTCATGTTTGGTTAGTAGGTGGGTATTCCTACTGCTTTTAATAATAAACTGATTATTAAAGTTATTTTCTGTGGAGTGGCAAAATGAACACAGTTTAGTATTTTTGCATGAGTTCAGAGAGTCAAATGGCCAGTAATGAACCACTTTAGATGAAGATGTCTGTGGTTACAAAGCCATGTGACACGTGAACTTTTATAGAGGTTCCCAGGACTGGTTCCATTTTATGCGAAAAGTGTGTCCCTGAGACTGAGAATATACAGCACATTATAGTCGCCTTATTAATCCATTACATCACTCAGGCCCTGTGGGAAGTCCGCTTTGAGGTTAATAATTTCAGAAATATGGGCAAAACAGACTCGGATGGAAGGATCACTGAAACACAATACGGAAAGGAAAGAAATCGTCTTAGGTTGAGTTTCACCTCTAATAAACTAATAAATTAAAGGCCCCCTCGTTTTATTACTTCAGAAATGGAATTAAAGTATAAATTCCTCCCTTTTACCTTTTGATATGTTCTCTCATTAAGAAGGGGCTGAAATTGCACCTCCTGCTGCTCGGTGCTCTCCGAGCAATTGTTCTTTTACAGTGTTGTGCTTTCAAGGCAAGAGTGTAATCAAAATCCTGAGCATTGCAATTAGATACAATGGCTTTCCCTATCCCTGTGTGGGCATCTGCCGAACAGAGCGCAGAGGGGAAAAAAAGGCGGAGTGAATATATTGTGTCTGCATTGAAGGAGGCTGAGTTAATCTGCTATGTATTGTGAGAGCACAGCACTGGCTGTGAGTCGCCTTTGTTTTGTGAACTGGCTATAAAGTTTGATGAGTAATTTGAAGTAATGCTCCAACATGATTATAATGCTGGATTTCTAGCCCTCAAAGATGGAGAGGGAGAGAGAGAAAGGAGTGGGGGAAAAGTGTTTTGATTGACGTGTGAAGTCAATGAATGTGAGATAGAGACAAAACAATAACATCAGCCTCGATTTGAAAGATCATATCTAGGCTGTGGAAAATATCTCACATGGTTCAAATCTATGCCCAGATTCACTGACAGACACTCATTGCATTATCTTACACAGCAATGTACAGTGCATTAGGTGTCCTTTTTAGCTTGTGTGTTTACTGAATTTTCAGCTTTCATTACATTGTGCATGAGGGTGGGCTCAAGCTTCACCCTCTGCAATAAGAAACCTTTTATCATCATGTAACCAGACTCTGAAAATCATGGACAGAAAAGAAGAAAGGCATCACTGCCACATACTAAAATACCTTCCTTAGTTTAATACATTTATGTAATCTCGAAGTCAACTCTCACCAAACAGTTTGCCAACTGAGTTAAAATTAACTTACACAGCAAAAAGTGAATGCTGGCTTAAAGCAAACTAAAGCTATATTCATTTTAGTTTTGTGCATTTATTACATTTTTTGTTATTATATTGGTGCACATAATTTGTGTATTGAGTATTGTGAAATATGCTTTAATTGTTGTCTTAATATGTGTGGTTACATGTGCACTTATGATATTGGATGCTGTACATTTTAATTATACAGTGTATGTAAAAGCCCAACTGGGGACGACAGCAAAATTACTAAAGCTGTAAAGTCTCTGTGTAATACGTCATTTTTATGCTTTGTATTGTAACTATGTTAAATTGCATTGTGCCTATCCAGAAAAATTAATTAAATTAAAATCATTTCAACTGAAAAAACACAAACAAAATACCATAAAATCAAGCGGAAAAAATACACACAAACAAAATGTGTCATGAACAATTTGTCAAATTATTCTGCTGTCAAAAGTCCTGCCTTAGTAGTCTTTTCCTTTTTTCTGCTCTAACCTGTGACCCCTCCTTATTTCCTGTGGTGGGGGTCTGTTATGAGATGAAGTATTTTTGGGGATGCGACAAGTTCAAGTTCAACCTTTTCTTTCCCTTTGTCTCACCAGGCATAATCAAACACACGTGTGCACATTTTGGAGGGTGAAAGAGGGCCAAGGTGAGGGTCCGGTTTCGATAAAGTAGACCCCACTTACAGGAAAATATTCAGCAGTCAAGGAAAATATTTGAAACAGAAATAATTAACCCAGGGAGCAGATGGGAAACTGAGGCAGTGTGTGAGCAAAACAACCTGAGGTTTGGTCTGCCACTGCTGGGTCATGAACGATCTTTTAAGGCACGGTGGTGCGCAGTTATGGCTAGCAATATAGATAACAGCATGGCTTTTTGGATATTATTTGAAATGCTTAAATGCATTTTTAAAGCAATGATGCCTTTTATTAATTTAAAGAGAACACTTAAACTTAAAAATGTTCAGCTATAAACACAAAATGTTAACATTAGCACATGCAAAGGAGGTTATTAATTTGGATAATTAATAATGTATTCATTTAAAAATATTTAATTTCAGGAGTTGTACAACCGTTAGGGAAATCAGGTGCTTTCATTAATATGCATGTTCAGTGTTCCAAACTCTAACAATAGGTGTGTATGCTGTGTAGTTTGTGTCAGTACTTCTTCCTAACTTTCTGCGTTTACACAAATGTGGCTGCACATTGAGTTAAAAAAGACTTAATGTGCACACTGCTGCTTCTGATGCGTGAAGTCATGCAGAGCAAAGCTAACTGAGTCTATGTTATGTTACCAATTATTGTCAGAGGAGGACTGATGTAGTAAATAAATGGTGCTATAAAGTCAGGAAGTCACTAATGAACCAATAATGAACATTCAAATTAACACAAGTAGTGCACACAGGAGACTGGCTTTGCACAAATTCAGATCAAATTGCTCTGGCTGGCCTGGCTGATACCCTGGAAACAATTTAAAATCAATTCAGCAGTATTTAAGCTAATGCCTAAGCTTTCACGCTGGTCTCTCTTTCTCTTTAATCTATATTTTTTACAGTTTGATGTGATCCTTTCCTGCAGCAAAAAGCTTGAGGATAAAAGAAACCCACAAAAGAGGCTGTTTCAGATTCTAGGGACTTATAAGGTGCCTGTTAAAAAATTCTTATTTGTTTCAACAACAGGAGATGGTGACAGAAAATATTTTTGATTGAATGCTGGAAAGGGAGCTCAGCAGTGAATGAATGTGCTGCACGTTCTCGTCATTTCTCACATTCTCACACCGGGAATTCAGCATCTGGAATTGGCAGTGGGGAGGCTAACACCTTGGCGAGGGCTCTCTCTGTCAGCTTATTACACAGCGAGTAAATTTTGTGGTTTTTCCTCATATTGCAACAGCGGGCCCCAAATGCTCAGTGAGATACACCATGGTAACAGAGACACAGAGCAATGCCTTTTGGTCTATTTTTCTAGTCTTATACAAGAAGCATGCTTTCAGCTTATTTTGCTCCAATATTCAAGGCCCCGGCATATTATGTGTCAGACCCTGGGAGTGCATTTTATCTTGGAGAAAAACGCCTCTTTGAATCTCACTTTAGAAGATGTATCTTTTTCTCTGCAGCTTTCTTGTTTCTTGGGCTGCCACACATTTCAGTTTCAACAAATGCTTGCCAAATTTAAAATGCACAGATCAAGCATCTCCATCATGTACAGAGGTAAAACTCTGCTCACACCTGTAGAGTGATTGGCTTTTTATGGGCATGATTTAATGAAGGCAGACACTGAGTTGAATGATTTGAATTTGTTTTCCACAAAAAGAATGACTGTGTTGTGTTTCATTGAGCAGCAAAACCCTAAAAAAAAATTAAAAATGTATTTGGACTCATTTATAAGGACATTATTTTAAGCAAAAATGATTTATTATCAATGGATGTAATTTGGCTATGTTATTTTAGATTGTTGTGGATTAATACGTTTGATGAAAGAACATTAGATTTGGACATACTGCAGTCAACCTGATTTGCCATCTGCATCCCTACATAAACACCATGTACAGGATTTCCAAGATTTGTAATATAGGAGGGGTGTGGAACCAATCCCAGCAGACCTTGCCAGTTACTGTGAACGGGGAACACACCGAGGTGGTCAGATCAGCCCGATGAGAATCAGAAAGAATTAAGCTACGATGAGGTGAACCAAGATTGAGTGTTGATCTAAAGCAGCTGGGCGCCTTGGCCTGCGTCCACACTTAACCATGAGGGACAGATTGTGGAACAGTCGCAGACACACACAGACGCAATCTGCACCCGGCCACACACGCTGTATCACACATATACACACCTCACTCGCCACACAAGTCAAGAAATACATAAACACAGATGCAAATTTGATTATATGCATTCACCTCTGCACATATAATTACACTTAAAGCTCATTTGAGGAACCTGCTGTTTGTTCCATTTGGGCGCCCCCTGTGGTTGAAGTGATACCTCTTCTGTCCATTACATGTGTTAATCACGTCTTCAGACAAATATCATCATATATAAAAGTTGTCAATATTTTTGCTTCAGCCTGTTTCATAACCAGTCAAGTTGAAGTATCGCACATATCAACAAACAAAATAACTGATACTCTACAGAATTTATTTTCAGATCTAACATTGCAGACATGAGCTGGTTGCAGATGCCATTTCTCTCTCTCTCATGAACTCTGTGTGTTACATTCTTCTGGCCTCCCACAGAATGTTTTCATCCCATTCATGCCCTCTTCAACACTGCCTCTCTTTAGGACACAGAGCCTAATAGGAGGACATCATGTGCTGAAATGTTCCCCACATGCTTTTCGCATCTTCCCTCAGATGCCTGAACAGGGTCAGAAAAAGCACTGAGCAATGTAACCTTCTTTGCATTTCATCAACTCGCAGCACCCGAAAGGCATCTCGGCTCATCGAGACGGGAACACATGGCGACAGCTCCTCATCCAACCTGGAAAATGTAAACCGACAAGGCAAACAAATGACAATTACAAACCCTGATAATGTTAATTAAACATTGTTTCTAGAACCAGTGCAATGCCACGGCTAATGAAGACCTTCCAGTTAATGAGGAGTACAACATGATTACGGACAGAGACAAGGACTCTTCTGATCACTCTTCATTGACGATGGTTTCTGCACACGCATACACACATACACGCATCAGCAGTTTATATCCCCTCGGTGGTTGTTAACACTGATGCCAGAATTGAGATTTATGGTAGCCAAGAGTGTCTACTGTTTCCCCTTAGCTTATCAACATGATCAGATTATCATTAGGGGAATGATGCAACTGCTGCAGTTTCACACAGTGGCCCCCTTTGCAGAACAGAAAACTCATTCTTTAGGCTTTTATGAGGACTATAAATTTCTGTGACTTTTTATATCATAGCAGGACAGACACATAGAATGTAGTCAGCTGTGTCTGTTTTCCTACAGGGCAAAATATTGTTTTGTAGGATTTATTTATGGGGTGTTATGAAGGTCAAGTGTGTGGAAAAGATCAGATTTTATTGACAATTGTGGAGACTCATGTGACCAATAATCTTCCCTAAATAATGAAGACAAATTGTAATTCTGAGTCAGTAATGACAAACAGAGAAAAATGAATAAGAGGGGATTAAATCACTTTACTTTCACATTTCAAAGGCCATGGTATTTGAAGACAGAACTTGTCCTGAGCTCATCGCCGGGTCCTGAAAATGTTACATTAACAAATGATAGCAATTTTTTATGGTTCCGTAATGAGCGTATGTTTCAGCCGACTACTTCAAGCTGAGGAGGGGAAGTCAGCTGTCATCCTTTGTGGACTCTAACTATGGAGGTAAGCAATACAAATGGGCTCTCTCTTATAATGAGATGTTAGCCCAAGTATCACATAGAGCTTTTAATCGTCCGTAACATGCTCTGTGGGAAGATAAAGTGAGATAACAAGCTAAGTGTTGGAGTTCAAAGGAAGTCTTGCCGAGAGAATCACACTATGATGTCGGGTGTATATGCCTTGGCCCTTGTAGAATTAATCTTCTATGTTTAAGATGTAAACAGGCAGTGACTGAGCTGTTTAAAATGTCATCTTGATGGATTTATTTTCTCCTAGTCCTTTTCATATGTGAAATATAGCTTTCTTTTAGAAAGCAAATGTGAAATCCATATTTTAATGGAGTCAAGTAAGTCCTTAATATTTGTTTTTTCAACAAATATCAGTTATGTGTTAGTAAAGTTGTATCTTATACAATAGATAATAGATAAAATATCTTAGACACCTTTCCTCATGTCAATAAAAAAATCTTCAGTTTTTCCACTACAACATTGACACACAGGCTTCATAGATGTACAAATTTGCTTCTCTGGGTCCAAATCAAATATTGATATTCGTGCTCTGGTATCAAAGTTAGAAAGGCCCGTATCGTGACAACACTATTTCGAGTCCACCTTAAGGGGAGTTCCACTTCCTCCACTGTTTCCGCCCCATGTATCGACAATAAATTAATGGACCTCTGCAGCACTCAGCACTCAGCCAGTGAGTGGCACCCCATTGATTTCAAGGTGTACTCTTGCCCATATATGGCTTTCTGAATAACCCTTTAAGGTGCAGGAAGAGTGCTCAGACAGTCCACCGCAAGGATGAAGCTCTGTCTGGATAAATATTTCAACACTTGGACTTTGCTTATTGATTGGGGCAGTAATTTCCACACATGCCACCCAGGGGAGACAGGCACTAATGATGCTGGTTCCACCGTGTCCAGCCAAGGCTTTCCCACAAAGACATACTTCCAAGTCCCGGGCCTGTGAATTATGAGATAAAACATTAACAGCTTTAGAAAGTGTTGCACATGCCCACATACCCAACCCCCCCTCCATGAACAAAGTCTGATGTCTCATCAGCAGGGCCCAAAGAAGGTAATGGCAACCTTGGTTTGAAGCCAAACTGCCTGAAAAAAGTTTTCAATACTTTCTGACTCTGAAAATTATTTCTCATCACTTCTGGAAGATATACGTTCTAATATGTTGCAATGGAAAATGAGAGAAACTGCTAAATCTAAGTTATGTTGAGCATTAAAGCTCTAAAACATTGTTCCTGTTGTCTGTTAAAGCACTCCTGAAATTGCAGCAGGACTTCGACCATGCACCGCCTCATATTAGGTAGATTCCTTCATTTTCTATTGTGTCGGAGCCCATGGCAGTGCCAGTGCAGATGCATTTGCCCAAAGCACCCCAATGGCTTGTCACTTTTCTTGCCCCTGGCAGAGGAACCACACTAAATCCCAGTTGTTTGTATGCATGTCTTTGCCTGTGCCCCTCTAAAAGGGAGCTCTATTGGATTTGTGTGTCCCCCATGGGCTCCATAAAGAGTAAAATATCTCATGAAGACTCTGGCTGCATGCTGCGAGGATAGCGGTTTAATATATGTTGCTGTGTCTCGCATCCTCTGGGGTGATGAGGTGATGAGAGCTAGTTTCCCACCTGTGGGGCGACACTAACAATTTGCACTAACGCTAAGGCAAGTGAGCGCAGCCTCAGCAGCAGGAGAGCAGAGAGAGGGAGTGTTTCTGTTGCTCCAACGTGCTAATTACCTCTCCGGTAAAGTGTACAGTGACTCCCCCCTCTCTCCTCTTGGCCTGGCGCCTCCCGCCATCAACATAATGAGAACATAACTTTTTATTCTGAATACCTAAATATCTCCTTAAGTGATCGATAATGTGCATCATCATAAATCACGTCTGGGATTGCCTGAAATTATTCCACTAGTCAATACTGTGTGCCGCAGAAGACTTTTGAGAGGGACTAATGGTGAGATATAGCTGCCTTTGGGGAGATATGAGGGATATTCATGCATATGTATAGCGCAAAGTTTCTCACCCCTGAGCAGGAGTGAGACCAGGGTTGACGCTCGACAGGCACTTCTGGGCCCGCTGTGTGGCATCGGGCCCAGCAGGAAGAGCAGAGTAACCGGTGTCTGGTGGTGAGCTTGGCCGTGAAAATGCTCCATTAATTCTTAACGCAATTAAGCCAGCGTCAAGAAGAGAAATTAAGGGAGCTCCTTATTTAGCAGACAGAAAAGTCTTTTTTAAAAGGGCGCTAATACAGTGATTACTCAGATTTGGGGGAAATCATTTACAAAAAGGGCCACATGGGAAGAAAAGGGACTGTGCTTTGCTGACATTTCAGTAAAAGTTGTTTTGTTTTTATCTCACTGTAATATGTTTTGGTCAGTGGAGGTGGAACACACAAGTCATTTCCCAGCAATTTTTCCTTGTATCCTAAGTTTCTGCATAAAGAGTTTTGTACGGCTAAAGAAGAAAAAGTAGTCCTGCACTGTGATGGTTTTTAAATGCTCTGGAGCACAGAGCTGAAGCTCTCTAGTGGCACTGCATCCGATCAGCTGCAATCTTGACCGTTCCTGGAGTTGGAGAGGGATTACCCCACAGCCGTGCCTGGGCAGTTGGTTTGGTTATTAAAAGAAAATAATGATTATGCACTGCAAGGACTTGCTGTGCATAACAAGCTACATTTATGTAAATGTCAACAAAAAAAAGTGAGCAATTTTAACACACGGAAGGATATTAGGTGTTTACTCAAACACAGTTATTGAAATGACAGTAAATATATTCAGAGAGCCTTCATTTAATAAGATTACATCTCTTACATTTTTCCCTTTTACAGCAAATGATAAAGTGATGAATCATTGTCATTTCTTTGTACTGCTATTTAAATAGTCACTGCATCAATGTCAAGAGAATATGAAACTTACAGGTTCTAAATGGACCTACAAAAACAAAAATTTCAAACTGCCAAAAAGTACAAATCCTTTAAAATATCATTCAACATTTGTGGTTGCAACTGTGATATTTATTAGAATGAAAAGAACAGCAATTGTGTTTTTATCAAACATTTGAAACAATCCCTTTTATTATTGATCCGGTTCATCAGAACAGCTGCTCTTCTTTCACAAAATTTAAGTGGAAATAATAATCATTTGGACCTTTACTATATACAATTTTATTTATATATTACTTTTTCTTTTTTTTTTTTGGTGGGGTGGGGGCTTTGTCTTTGTTTTTCTTCATGCTCACATTGGTACCCATTCCATATCTTTGCTGCTCAAATCATAAAAAATCCCCCAAATTGTCAGGACAAGACAGCGAGCTGAGCAATGAGCAATTTCTGCTCCTTAGTATGCACATAGTATTGTGATGGACCCCGGGAATACAGCTGCAGAGGCACCTGCAGGTTCATTTGCAAGCAAGCATTCAAAATCTCTAAGGAATCATTTCAAACTCCTGATTGGACACCTGTCAGCTCTTGCGATTCACCAGGCATTATTAAATTGTAGCTAATGATTGGTAAATTTCAGCCAATCACATGGATTGACAAGAGGACTCCATAAAGAGAGGAATTTGTGTCAGCGCCGCTCTGGAAAGGGCGAAAGCTCAGTAAATTAGTGTCTGCATGGATAATACATTTGATCCTGATTAGTGCATGCAAAATGTCAGCAGATTTTTGAGAAACGCTGACAACAAGCAGAACATCCGCTAAGAGCAGTCAAAAGTTTTTGTATGTGCAAGGATTTCGGGGGCAGAGGAAAAATATTTGTGTGTGTGTGTGTGTGTGTGTGTGTGTGTGTGTGTGTGTGGGTGTGGGTGTGGGTGTGGGTGTCTGGTGTGTACAATGCCATTGTGAGAGCATGGTCTGTGAGTGTGTGTGTATATCTGGGTGAGTTTTTGTCCATATGTGTGTGTGTGTGTGTGTGTGTGTGTGTGTGTGTGTGTGTGTGTGTGTGTGTGTGTGTGTGTGTGTGTGTGTGTGTGTGTGTGTGTGTGTGTGTGTTTTTCCCCTGTCCCAGAGGGAGGGTGCCGAATAACAGGCCCTTTTTGACAGGCTGGGACGCTGAGAGCTGTCAGCCCCCTCGCCAGGACCAGGATGAGAAGGGAGAGAGAGAGAGAGAGAGAGCGAGGGAGAGGGAGACAGGGGATTGGGGGGCTCCGTGTGTTTAGACTAATAGGAGGCCAGCGTTCAGCTTCTCCTCCAGCAAGAACAGACAGTTGAAATCTCTGGGCAGTTAGCACAGCGCTGCCTCTCAAAGATTTCCTGTCAGATCATGTCTATAAGAGGGGAAGAGGTTCTCAATAGCAAAGGGAGGAGAAAAAAAGATATGGAGGAGGAGGAAAAAGCAGCACCTGGAAAAATCGTCTGCCTTCATGAGAATTGAGAAGCCTGAATGGAGTTCTAAAGTTTGCTTGACAAGGCCCATGCCGTGCACACCATGGATGTTTGACAATTCAACTCTAAAAAGGTTGGCAGTGAGTGTGAAAGCAATTAATAACACAATACTATTTGGGATTAAGGAGATAAAATGCAATTGTAACTGTGTTTAACCTTCTGGCCATTGGCATTATGTTGAATTAAACTCATCTGAATGCATAATTTCCACAACTCTCACATCTTCATTAGGGAACAAAATCAGATGGAAATTTCAAGCAGAGTTACTGAGAGCAGAAAAGCTGTCACGCAGAGTTAAAGTGTCCTAATTGTCAGCATAACAAACCTATTGAATTGGGAAAGATGTAAAATGTGCTGCCACTATAGAAGGTGCTTAACCTCATTTTGTCAAAAATATTTTCAGCTAATTAGTTTCACAAAAGAGGGCAAGTTGGTGCTAAAAAGTTTAACTGGCAAATATGTTTCATTTTCATTAAGTGCGCATGCAGACGTGGTTGAAATATTATAAGGCTCCCAGCTGGAGCTATTTCTAAAATAGTGCCGAACCCTTTGGAAACAAAAAGAAGCTGTTAATCATTTGAAAAACATGGTGATGGATTCAAAGAGAGACTGTAATGTCTAACATGTGGAGGCTCTCTTAGCTGATTCACACACAGGAAGCAACAATTCAGGCTGACTGTTCTGTAGACCAGGGAAGCATCTACCCTCTGTGTATAAGTCAGTTCCACCTCTCAGTATACAGTGTTTGTTTATTTGCATATATCCACAAATATTATCACTAGCTTGTTTATTTTTTCAGATATTCTCAGAAAAGACACATTTGTAAAATGCTCTCATTTGGCTGCCAGACACGCTGACAACACTGACCTTACGCCCATTATTAGGCGCTTCTCTGATATCTAAATATTTAATTGCATCCTGGTGTGAGAGTCAAATATCTATTACAGCACACATTATGTATAACAGTGTTGATGTTCTGCAGTAGCTCTTGGTTTTAATCTAAAGATAATTGATGTGTTATGAAGACATGGAGCCAAGATAGAGTGTAGCACACCACCAAGTCACAGCCTTGCAGAAAACATCACTTAATGCAAGAGTAAAATGTCAACATTACCATACATTGCTAATTAGACGCTTTGTCACCAGTTTTAAAATCTGGGGTTTTCACATAATGAACGGTTTGCTGGGAAATGTCGTCCCGAGGCATGATATTAAATGCAAATATCGACAAAGTGTTTCCTTTTCTGTGTCAGAATGAGGAAAGCAGTGTGGCGGTGAGATCAGGCTGAATTAATTTTGAAAGGATGCAGGCGGCTTCATTTGTAGTCATCTCTCCACCATGGCTACACGGACAAGTGCATTTCATCTAATTAGCAATGCCTGCTACAGAACATGTGTCGCCGGGTAAGTGAATAGACAGGAGCATAATGTGTACACCGCATCAGATAACTTTAACATACTGTCGGTGGGGCGACGTGACTTGCAAATCACTTCATATTTGGGATTAATTTGATCTGAAGTTAATCTGATGTGGAGATTATAGTTAGACAAAATAAAGGCATGAGCTTCCTGACTGTGTCCTTCACCCCTGACCTATCAGATTTCTCCCTCAAGTTTGAGTCATACATTAAGACCTTGCTTTGGCTTAAGGCAGGAAACACTTAACATTGTATGGACTGTGATTTTGAAGGTTAAAGTTGGTTTGGGGGAACTTTCTGGAATGATGGCTGATGCTACAAGTTGGATTTTATTGGAATTTTGATCAGGGATTTTAATACATTTATAAAAAGAAATACTTTTGAGTTCATTGTAATACATAAGTAGTACCAGCACTGTGGGCTTAATATCCGGCAGTGACTCTTGATACAGATGCAAAACCATACTTCAAGGTTCATCATTATTCCAGCAGGAAGGACTGCTCTATCTGCACACATTCAAAAACACTGTGACTTGCATTACCCAATAACAATCATCAACCTCGATTCTTTTCCCTTTGCAGAAACACTTCATGACGACTGCTGCAGGAGAAACTGTAAAAGATAAACGTCCTGAAACAGAAAACAATTAACACACTGACCCATAACATTGACAGCCTTCGCAGTTTGGCATTGGCGCACTCTGTGTGCTGTCACATCCCCTAGCTTTCTGTTAAAATGTGTAGGAATGCATCTCTGCTTATTGAATTGTTGAGGGGGGACCCTTGCCTGGGGGTTAATACAACAATTTACTCTGGACTGCCTGTGGATGTGTTGCCGTGATTTGTTTGGTGAACATTGTCAGCCTGCAGGCTTTGGCGTGCTCTTCGCCTCCCTGTTAAGTGGGAAGATGTAGTGAGTTCCAGGGGAGCTCCATCATTTGCCTCCAACAGTAACGCTGTTTAATAAGTCATAGGAAATGAAAGATGGCTCCGTGCATCATGGATTTCACATCACCCTTATTTGGCTTTCATATCATGGTTTTTCACATGCGCCTCACGGACAAGTTCCATTTATGTGGCTTCTGAAAGATCAGCTGTCAAGTGCACTTAGTCTTAATGCAAAGTTACAGATTGCATCACATAATTCATTTTTTGACTCTGTAAAAACAGTTTTTGCCCAATTAAATACATTTACACATGCCTTATGCTGGTATGTATTTCATATCTACTAAAATTAACCATTACATCCCTAACCTGGCCCATAAAAACGATGATATTGCCATGCAAAGTAACACACTTTCACTGCTCATAATCAAATTCAAAATTTCAGTAAATACACCGCTCTGTGTTCAGCAAGATGGAAAAAAAATTGGCCCGATGTGGCTTTTATCTTGTGCGAATACAGCATGCAGTTTGATTTTCAACGTGCTGTTGATAACATCACATCCATTCATGACACATTTTTGTTCTGTTGCAACCTCCGTCTCTGCACCTCTGCCATTTCTTTATGCCTCAAGTGTCAATGAAACCACAATGCCATAGAGTATAATGAGGTTTATATTTAGCTGCACTCCGTGCACTGCCTTGCCTAAAGTTTGAGTGTGAGCTCCAATCTGTCAAAACAAAGTCCTATTTTTTTCAAACACACCTGCTCAATATAAATTATCCTCTGCTGTGGGATTTTTTTTTCTTTTTTGGCCATGTCAGGCAGATCATCAACATTCAGCAGTTTCTGGCCTGCCTTTCCAGGTGCACTGCCAATGATGACCAATCACAGAGCCAGGGGACTTCTATTGTGGATTGTGTTTTGCTGACATTTTCTATGTGGCTTGAATTTAGAATAGATCAAATCAGTGAAGCCTCCTTTCATTTTGGAATTCAAAATGATGTTGGGATAAATATTGGCAACATCTGCTGGAGTTGTATCAAGTACTCTTGTTCTCAGTGATGGCATCAGAAAAAGATCAGATTGGAGCAGAACAATGTGCTGCAGATCTTGGTAAGCCATGAAGCAGCTTTTATGCCAAATGGAGGTGGAATCATCTGTCAGGTGGGTAGCTTCCTCCTCAATTTAAGCTTCCCCTTTCATCGGGATAACCACTGTTTCACCGTTGTCCCCTTCAACAGTAGCAGAAAAAGACTGAGGGGAGGAATGTCTACTGGCAGGTATGATTGTAGTCCAACACAATGTTATCATCCGCACACAGTTTTGTCGAACATTTGGAGAAAATCATTTTGCTCGATCTTTGACTGTCTGCTGGGCTGTGAGGCAGCTGTTGGGAGACTCGCCACCTGGTGAGCAGCTTTGAAGTACACTTTGAGGATTAAATTATTCATTCAGGATGGCGACATGTATCCAGCTTGCCTGAGACTGGGGAGAAGATTTTTTTGCCTCCTGCAGCTCAGCTTCACTGGACAGTATTTCAGCACACCAGGCTTCATCCCATTTTATGAAAATACAGACTTTTCAAAAAGAGTCCCAATTCTTTGCAGACAAGACTGGGTTATAATACAGAACACAGTCTCCCGCAGTCAAAATTGAGATTATTAGCATGATAAAGTTATATTGTACATGAAATATTTCATGATCTGTGCCCTTCTTAGCATGTCTGCAGGATGTCCCTGATTTGAAAATGATTGTGTCCACCACAAGGCTTTGACTTGAAATGAAATTCTGCTTAAATGAAAATTAGGATGGATATCCAGCTCTGAAAAATTCAACCCTTATTTTGACTTTTAATTTGGTTACAGCACTTTGAAGATAAGTCCTTGTGTGTTCACAAAGGTTTGAGGCTACAAATGGAAAAAGCAATTTAGATTTGATTAATAATGTGGGTGATTGACAGGAAATTAAAATGGGCCTGGACCGTGACAAGGACGCCCAAAAAACTCAGCTGTGAAATTGATGGGCTACCCATCACTGTTTGTTCTTTGTCAGAAATACCCTGTATTGCCTGGTTTGCTTGTAACTGTCATCAAACACATTAAAAACTATAATGTCTGGACATCAATGCTATTTAATCAAATATATGTTTAGACACTATCATTACAAATAGCTTATATAAAATGGCTATAGGTTGTTGCTTTTCAGAAAGGTCAAACAATGTTTTGTAAGTACAAAATGCCTATGCACCTAAGTTGGGGGGAGCTGACAATACTAGTGTCAGATTTCAAACATTACTATACATGGTCGATTAATAAGGGCAGGCAGTAATATGAGGAAGCACCGCCTTCTTTTTATCTGTGGTGTGTTAAATGGTAAGCAAAATAAATGTATATATTGAGGATGGGACATGATTTTCGGATATTCAAATATTCGTTCACTTGGTAAAATTTGAAGAGTTACTGCGAATATTTTCTCGTTTAAGAAGTACAATTTTTCATCATTTTTACCTTTGCCTGGTTGTAATACAGTATTCTCACCAGACGTTGGCTACAGAGCGTCTTAAAGCTGTTTACTAACCTCATTAAGTAACAGAAGAAAAATAATGCTTACTGCATTAAATAGCAAAAGAAGAAGAAAACATTAGGGACAGTCGCTTCAATTTTCTCCGTTTCTGAATCTCATGCTACTACACATGTATTTCCAGAGACTGAGCATGGCTGTAAAATGTAAACAAACACGCCATGCCTCGTCACAGAAACACTGACATAGAGTTTGAGATGCTTCCAGTGCACGCTACTAGCAGCACCTCATTCTGCTGCTGGTTTATGCAACTGCAACACAAGCAGGCCGTTAACTGGACTGGTCTCTGTGTATGTGTATGTGTGTGTGTGTGTGTGTGTGTGTGTGGGGGGGGGGGGGGGGGGGGGGTTATTTGAATAACCGCCGAATAGATGTCATTGATTATCGAATAGTATCTTGGCTTGAGATGCCCATCCATAATATATATTTATTTGCAAACCTTGTTTTCCATATTTTGCATACTTAAATGAAATATTTCTAACATGACTGCACATCTGTGGCACCATCCAGTGATATCACTATCTGGAAGCAGGATCACCAACCAGGTAAAAGCATCATCAAAAAAGCAACAGTCCCTTGCTGACGCCTTCCATCATACATACCCAGCCAAGTTCTATCAAACAACACACAAAGGTATTGAAAACGAATTGGCTCAAGCACAGAGACCTGTTCTCACTTCAGATAGTTGGACCTTGCAGGGCAACAGAAAATACCCTACTGTGACTGTTCACTATATGTCTGATTGGGAAATGAAGAGCACAGTACTCAAAACCCTTCCACGGTATGAAAGTCATACAAGAGCTGATTCAGTAACCACAGATACTATTTTGTTTGTATGAATATTCACTTATTTTAAATCATGAAATACACATAGAAGGTTTTGGAACGGAAATGTCATTTTACCTAATAGTAAACTAAAGAAATAATTGTCACCATATTGAATTATCGGTCCCAGGAAACAAAATCACTTTGAAAATTATCCCATAAAAAATCTTGATACCTAATGGATAATTTTCCCACCCTTATTAACTTACAATGATAGCAGACTGTGGACTACTCTGTTGGAGTAAATCAAGAAACGAAGACAGAAGGCACAGAGTTTAATGTAAATAAGGACTAATTGTTTTTCAGTGGAGCAGCTCCACATCCAACAGGAGGAAGAGAGAGTCGTTTCAGATAGATATGCATAGTTTCACAAGGCTGCAAACACACACACAGACACACAGAAATGAGTAGCCTTCCCACATTCTGTCACAATACACAATCTAACCTGTCAGTGAATTTGCTGCAGTTGAGTACAGTATGATTTACACCATGTTTTATGTGAGAATTTTCTGTACTGCAGAGCCGGTTTTCTTCTGTAATAGTAAGCGTTAGCCACTGCAGAGAGACTGCAATGAGCAAGCAGTGAGATACTGTAGGATTTTATCTCTACTGACACAGGGGATCAAATTATGAGAAGGCCCTCAAGGCCTGCATGCCACAGAAAAGTGTGAACCCTGTGGTTATGTAATAATTGTCTTGGCTGACTCAATTCACCACAAATTTGACTATTCTGAGATCAAGCTGGAGCAGGAAATTGGGTGGTTTTACTTGACCAGCCGAACAAAGAATCACCACCTTGTTAGCCAGGGTCGTTTCTGTACATGGGTTTAGTGCCTGCTGACTGGTTTCTTCCTCATGGGATAAATTAGGGGTATAGGGTTATGTCTATTATGTCATATTCACTTTTCCCTGTTGTCTAACTTCTGAAACTCTAAATGAAACAAAGACGCAAGACTTGAAATAATGTTTTAAGCTAGACTGAGATGGTGTCAACTTCCTCTCTTATGTGGCTTGTCACATTAATGATCAGCCTGGGCAGTGCATTGCAGATGTAGGCCCAGTTAAACACAGCGCTTCACTGCTTTAAAATTGACCACATCGTATTCATAATGCCCCAGATCTATACTCTCTCAGGTATACGTAGCTTGAGGGTACTTCCAAGTGGCAGGATTTAATTATATGCCATATTTAGACATACTTTAAACTGATTTAAAAGGACAGAAAGAGATGATGGAGTCCCAGTATTCCAAGATAAAGCCCAGGTGACATCAGAAAAGCACATAATCTGGCTGTGTAAGCCCCTGTTCCTATCTCTGTGCCCCTTCTCAGCCCCAGATAGGTCTGGACTTTTTAAATCAGACAGTCATTGTATCTGCTAACTTTTCTTGATAATTGCAGATAAATGGGAGGACTTGGATGGCTGGTATTCTTAGTTTCAGAGTCTCTTGGGAATGTCCATCCTCCAATAACATTGTCTGAGATAGAGGCATAAGGCGCCATATGTTTCATGATTCCTGCAAAGCTTCCAGGAAAGAGGGAAATAATTCAACATGTCACATCTGCTCACAGACCCGTCCAGAAGGATTTATCACTAATTCAAGTGGTTTCTAAACTGTTTGAATTACAACCACGACGGCTGTACTTTTCACCATAATCTTCTTACATGTTGCCATCTGCACCGCTAAGGACTTAATGTTCCACAGAGGAAGTGGCCAGCACGACCTATGATCGATTCAAATGCCAAGTGGGGGCCATTTGAGTGATCTTGGCAAAGGTCAAACAGGAAGTGATGTTTGATGCTGAACACAGAGATAATACATTATGTTATGAGAAGTGTTGAACATAAAATAAAAGACCAACAGTGTGTGTGGAAAAGTCATGAGGCCTTCTTCAACTCTTTTCAAGAAGCTCATTTTACTTTTTCTTTGGTGAAGTAAAACTGTCAAACAATCAACAAACAATCAAACTGTGAGCGAACAGCAGAAATGCCTTAGTTTTCCTCAAGCATTAAGTGTGTTCACCTCTTAAAAAAAGATGGTAGCAGTAGTTGTCAAAAACAACTTCTCTCTATACTATGCATGCTCTGCAATTATAACAAACACTGGTGATATTTGCAGACAGTTTTCTGCGTACTAATAAAGACTGCTCTAAAATGAAACTTTGTAGTCTGACAAGCAAAGACAACTTAATCAAATAAAAAACTTCGCCTGATCACGCATTAACAATTGTACCTTTATTTTATTGCTTTCTGAACAACATTTGTGAAGAAGAATTGTTTGTACAATGCCAAACTCTATGAGTAATTTGTTGTTTTATAAAGAGAGGAGGGATGATGAAATATTGCCTGTATGTAGGCAAACACAAGGTCAGCGCCATGGCAGTGAGGTAAAAATGAGTCCAAATCACATTGAACAGAACAAATATCCATTAAAATGAAAACTTGGCATAGAAATATCAAATCATAAATGACTAATAAAATGTTCTTCGGCTCAAAATGAAGTTTGTTTAATGTAGATCCAACAGCTAAAACACAGCAGCCACATTTATGGCAATGACTGCATCAGAGTATTGAAAGCACAAAGCAACAAAACATTACAATTTCTTCAACAGCACATAAAATGTTACGACAAGCATCCACAGTGTTTACAAAAACTCCATTAGAATATGTAAAGAGCACTGCAGTCACAGTGCACATATCAACAATATCAACAGAATGTACAGACAGCGCAGACATTCTACAGCTCAGTTACATCGTCAGCATATGAAACAAGCACTGCACAGCCACAGTGCGTGTTTAAATGACTCACCTCGTAATGTAACAGCACTGAACATACCCATCGTGCATATTACAATTACTTCATCCCAATATTAAAAGAGCACTGCACAGCCACAGTGGATAACAAGGTAACTTACCTATATATGAAACACAGCATCATAATGAATTAATCAGAATATGTGTGAAGAGCAACGCACATAGCCACATTGTCAACAGAATATTTGAAAAGTACTGCACCACGTTAACATTGCATCATATAATGCATTTATCAGAATACGAAAACAGCACTGCTTATGCCACATTGCAAATTGCACTAACATCATCAGAATATCAAAAGAGCAGTGCACACAGCTGTAGTGTGCACGTAACACAACATTTATCAGGATATATTTAGAACATTGCACACAACCACTAAGCATATTGCATTGATCAGAATACATAAAGAGCACTGTCCACAGCCACAGCACATACCATACTGCACTTATCTGAATAAATAAGGGGGACTTTCTGTAGCATATTAAGATTACTTGCCTGTATATGAAACAGCACTGAACACAGCCATACTGCATAATACAATAACTTCAACAGAATATGAAAAGCACTGCACAGGGTCTGATTGCAAACTGTAATATCATCGTATCATAAAGAGATCACTGCAAACAGCAGCAGCAATTATAACAGGAGTTTTTCTCAAGTATGAAAAAGCTGCAAACAACCACAGATCATGTTACTTCACCAAAATAAGGAATGAGTGCTGCATAAAGCAAAAATGCATATTATAATACAATAATTTTCATTATATAGCAGAATAAGGAATAAGTAGTCACAGCTGTTGAGTACACCACAATAAATGCACCATATTTAAGAAAGCAGGACTGCACAAAGCCACAGTATCGAACTACAACAACTTAACCAGATTAAGACAGAGCACTGCACACAGTCACACTGTATATTATAATAAAGTCATGTGATCATTAAAAGAACACTGCAAAGCCACAGTTCATATCACAATAACTTGACCAGACCATGAAACAGCCCTGCACAGCCAGAATGATCAAATATATATTTTTCTTACCTTTATGAAGTTAACTCGCTGAGAAAAATTTCCTTTCTCCTTAAACTCCTCGATTACATCATCACAGCAAAGGTCAGGAGGATCTCGTTCTCTGTTGTTGTCAGCATAAGGGCCTCCATTGTATCCTGTGACACATCTGCTCCTGGGGTTTGATACTGCCAATCTTCAAAGTGGAGAAACTTATTCCACATGCAACTGGTGTGCAGGTGAGCGTCAAGCAAGTGTATTGACCTTCCTTGAAATAGATATACGTGAACAAGCTCGACTGCTGTGGGAGTGAATAGCAGCAAAGTGCATAGACTTTGGATTTTGCAAGTCTTTTGCGCATCAGGTACATTTTGTCTTGCGCAGTCTCCATGTCCTCTCCAGGCAGATTGGCTAACAGCAAGATGACTGGCCTGTTTACATCGTGATATATTTGCATTGAATTGCCACCACCTGATGTGCTTCACACAAAAATTTGTAATTTCAAATCTTTAAGTTTCAGATACGACCCGCTCCCCAGTCTGCTTTAGGCGCGTCTGGCCTCAGTAATCCGCTTTCATAGTCTTCTTTTGTTTTTCTTTGGCATTGTTTACTGTCAACATCTGGTTGCAACGTCGGTGAATTCAACACATCGTCTTCTTATAAGGTTGGTACATTTCCGCTGAAGCACGCTCTCCTTTTCTTCCTCTTCTCCTTCATTGTGTACACGGTGCCCCAAACTTGAAGTCAACAGTCTCAATTTCCGCCCTCACTTATCCTTCCTCTTGCTACTTCTAGACATATCTACTTCGGTGAACCACTTTCTTAACCACTTCTTATTTGACCTCTAATGCTTTCAGCTGCATTAAATATTATGGATATGTTTTTTAAATAAGACCGTAAAAAAAATAAAAAATTTAATTTAACCAACAACTGTAATGATTTCTTTCTACGGTGGCCCTGAAGTGCAGATCCCAATGGCAATTTAGAAAAAACTACGACATTAACCATACTGGAAGAAGTAGGAACCCTCAGGGTACATGACTCGTCGCTGATTGGACTGCTCTATCCTTTGATCTGGAAGGACATGGTTTATTTTCAATTGCAATTGTTTTTTCTCGAATTGCCGTAGTTTTTTCTGAATGCTGTAGTGTTTTTTCTGAATTGCCATAGAGTTTTCTGAATTGCCGTAGCGTCTTCTGAATTGCCGTAGAGTTTTCTGAATTGCTGTAGTTTTTTCTGAATTGCTGTAGTGTTTTCTGAATTGCCATAGAGTTTTCTGAATTGCCGTAGCGTCTTCTGAATTGCCGTAGAGTTTTCTGAATTGCTGTAGTTTTTTCTGAATTGCTGTAGTTTTTTCTGAATTGCCGTAGAGTTTTCTGAATTGCTGTAGTTTTTTCTGAATTGCTGTACTGTTATCTGAATTGCCGTAGCGTCTTCTGAATTGCCGTAGAGTTTTCTGAATTGCTGTAGTTTTTTCTGAATTGCCGCTGTTTTCTGAATTGCCGTAGTTTTTTCTGAATTGCTGTAGTGTTATCTGAATTGCCGTAGTGTTTTCTGATTTGCCGTAGCGTTTTCTGAATTGCTGTAGAGTTTTCTGAATTGCCATAGTTTTTTCTGAATTGCCGCTGTGTTTTCTGATTTGCCATAGTTTTTTCTGAATTGCTGTAGTGTTTTTTCTGAATTGCCGCTGTCTTTTCTGATTTGCCGTAGTGATTTGCACTTCAGGGCCACTGTAATTTCCGGTATATTCGACCATGACTCGTACTTAATGTGACAGGCAAGAGGCAACCTCCGGTCTCAAACGATGAAGCCCATGGGGAAGTGTTATAAACTGCAATACATCGAGAATCCACTTGGAGCTGGCTGCAGAAACACCGGAAACCACATAGACATGAATGGGAAAGATACGATCTTTGCAGAATTAATAAACAAGTTTACAACCTGGTTCAAAAAACGGCTTGGCCCTACAAAGCTAATCTCTCTAATGGCACAAATTGTACAGGGGGTGAATTTTTTTGTTACGTGACGGTTCAGAAGATATTAAGATTCCAAGTTTTTGCCCAAATAAGGACATGACTGACGCCCGGTCGGGGACACATAGCTATTGGCTAGGAGGCTCACACTAGGTCACACTCTGCCTGTTTGAGTTCTGCACTTCCAATATGGCTGCCGCTGTCGATTGGCTTCCAAACAGCGCTTAGGAACAGATGGGTGACGTCACGGATACTACGTCCATATTTTATACAGTCTATGGTGACAGGATGGTCAGGACAATATAGCCAGCCACTGAATAGAATGTGAAATTAGAAAGCAGTTAAGTACAACTTTACCTTGGTCAATTCTAGCTCCACCCATGTTTCAATTTAACCAGGTTTTTCAGAATACTTATCAGAGCGCAACTAGAGAGATGAGTAATCTCGAATGACGGTGTACCTGTGCCCAGAAAGCTATCGTCATTCAGGTGCAGCTACTCCACCTCTTCCCCAGCAGCTGCACAGGATCTTCCCAATTGACCAGTATGGATTATATTTTTTTGTGAGAGCAGTATACAGACACTTTATGTGTTTAGTGCATTTTGACACTGGATTTTGTTTTTAACGGATAAAGTGATTGTAAAACATTTTCATTGAACTTTGAAGAGCAGTGCTTCACACACTCAAGGCCTAGAAATTGCAGCTGGCTCTCAGAGACGTTATTTACCTGAAGTGCTATAATGACTGGAACCATACTTGAAGCCTGCAGCTGTTTTAATGATGAGTAAATATCTCTTTTTTTATTTTTTGACCAATGGCAATGTTGCTCTTCTGTTGTGCTGCAGATTATTCCACACATCACACAGTATGCATCTGTTTCCTTTCCTCGCTTAGTCACGATTGTCTTTGCATATTTGATTTATTAATCTGTGCTTTGGAGTGAGACTTGTTTTGAGCCTTGTTTGATGTGTTTATGCTTGACTTCATTGTGTATTCACTTAAGTTGGTTCTGGTTTAGTATCAGTGGTTTTGCCTCCAGCTTCGAAGCCTGTCTAAATGCTATGCTGCTTGTGTGGTTAGTCAATGTCATAGCCAGAGCAAGTCACTGGCAAAGTTTTGTTTTTAAGTGTTGGTGGTCAGACTTCAAAGTCCCAAAAATAGGAGCAATAATAAAGCAGGATCCAATTTGTTGCAGAGAGCAGCAAAATGCAGAGGAAGTTTGATTATATTCCGTCTTTGGTGTTTTAATTGACTAAACTTTTGGTGTTTTTAACAATGCGTTGTCACCAAACTTTAGCAGGACATGGTTTTGTTGTTGAAAGATTCCTAACTTTTCCATGAATTATTTTCTTTATTTCCCTGAATGAGTCAATTAATTCCATTAAAGCAGCACAGAGTCTAGCGAGACTTTCATTTCACCAGACATGCTGCTGAGATGAAAATCCTTATTTACTCCATTTTCTGTGCTGTTATCCCTCGGCTGCTCTTATTATTGTGAGCAGTCTGTAAGCTGGTGCAGATTAGTTGAGTTATTCATTACAGAGGGTGTCTGTTGTCGATTGCAGAGCTTATCCACTGTGATTAATGCTGGGTTTGTGTAACTACCAAAGAAAACAAAGACTGGTATTTTAAAGGGTCTTCTCCACTAAGG